>NW_022716829.1:2515041-2547754 GCF_011630105.1 Anneissia japonica
ATACTAAATAGTGCCAAAGCAGATAGTCTCGCTTTTCCCATCATGGCTCTGAAATATGGCAGGATGAGCTTTAGTCATGTAGTTATTACAGAAAAGGTAAACAACAAGAGAAAATGGACTGAAAAGAAATCACAATCTCTAAATTTGCCAATAAAAACAACTACATTCAGATTCTTATTATTAACTGGAAAATATTCATGCCTGACGAATTTAAATAGATCAATTTCGTCGTGTATTTCTAAAAAGTGCTTATTTTTGACTCTCATTCTCCCATTTCAACGCCCCCTCAAACCTGGCGCCCGGGGCACGTGCCCTCTTGACCCCTTTCCCCATAGGTACGCCAATGACAGCTCCCACTGACGTCTCGGTCGAGAAATACGGTTAGCTGAAGTTTTTTTTCGCATATCTGATTACAAAATCATATCGAAATTTTACGTTCCACTTCTGACACTGAGTTGTGCCTGTCTCTTATACACATCTAGATGTGTATAAGAGACAGTATATATATAGAATTATACCAGACTGGTAGCAGCGATAGTGCTGGTAATTTCATGTAGGCCTATGTTTAATTATCGACGTCACTTGACGTCGATAATTATAATTATAATTATTATAATTATCTCTAGCCTAATTAGCTGATAAGTAAAACTGCTTACATATTAAGTTTGTGCTGTTATTAAGCAAATGGAATATTCGGTGTAAAACATGGTGTTGCTGCACACAGCATACACTGTCGAGGATTTAATGTAGTTACCGTTGAATTAAAATGACAGGCCAAATATGAATAATTGCGGGATAAGTAGAAATTACATGTTAATCACATCTGACTAACGATTACTTTGGCAATTGACACAACTGTCCTAACTGTCTGGGTTTTTCAGTACATTTTTAATACATATTAATAATAGAGTATACATTTATTTATCAATCTATCACATGAATCAATTAATGACATTGATTTTGTATCTTCTGTGGATTGAGTGTTTAGATTCTAACTTGCTATAAATTAAACATTGTTATGGGCTTGAATTTTAACTGAAATTGTGCAAATAATCCACGTACCTCTACCATGTATACTCATTTCTAATGTTTTTCTGTTTAAAGTAAAGGAGGTTATACCTACTACTATTGTGTTTAACGTTAAATTAAAATAAGGTAGGCCTACTTCCACAGATTTAGAATGATATTTACAAGAGAAAAAATGATTTGTCAAAAATGAAATGAGAATGTTATGCCTTGAATGTCTTTGTCATGTTTTTTGAAGATGAATAATTAAAAAAAAAATCAATGACATCAATCAATCAATCATTCAATCAATCAACCAATCAATCAGTCATTTAGTCGACCAATCATTCATCAACTAATAAATCAATCAATCAATCAATCAAACAGTCAAATCAATCAATCAATCAATCAGTCAAATCAATAAATCAATCAATCAGTCAGTGTAATCAATCAATCAATCAATCAATCAATCAGTCAAATCAATAAATCAATCAATCAGTCAAATCAATAAATCAATCAATCAATCTATCAGTCAAATCAATCTATCAATCATTTATACATGATTCATTTATTCATATTTGTTTGTTCATTCGTTCATATGCTCATTCGTTTATTCATTCATTTTTCTTTCGTTCATTAACTTGTTCATTCATCCATTTAGATCCCATTGCCATAACACATATGCCTTTAATCTGACCACAATGTATTATGATCATGTTGTAGGTTTTTTTTAATGTAGCCCTATTCATTTTGCAGACTTTCCTTCATACATAAATAACTTGAGATCGAAATTATTAATAGGTCCATGATCGAACTGCAAAAAGAAATAGTAATGTTTCGTCTGACAGGCGTCGACTCCTCCTCACCCGACTTACAGTTCCTAGATCTATTTATGTTTCTATTTAATGTTTTAGGCTCAAGGTCAAGCGCATGTCAATAGCTAACTTACTAATTTTCTTAAGTTGCAATCTTTTCAGAAGACAAACATTTATAAACAAGATGCTCTACATAGACCAAGTCTCATTATGAGAGTTCGGGTAAAATCCTGTTATTGTAACGGGAATTGAACCCAGGATCCTGTAGAAGTTCTCTATCAAGTGCCCCTACGCTGCAGAGTCTTCTCGTTCAAGCGTCATTTGACGATATTTTCCCCACGTAAAAATAAAACTGAAAATGAACGGATTATTTTAAGTTTTGGTTTGTCTATTGTTTGTCTTGTGTATGTGTATGTGTTTTTTTGTTGATTTTTGTTTGGGTTTTTTTTTTGTTATTTTATGTTTTGTATTACTTTTTTTTTGTTTTTTTCTTTTTTAATGTTTCTGGTTTTTTTTTTCTGAAATTGTTAGGCTCTCTATTTTTTATACAGCCCCTTATAAATGCACTGTAATCATTTTTTTTAAATTTATTTTTATTATTCAATACAACTTTAAAACTAACTTTAAAATTAAAAAATTATTACCGGTATATGATAAAACGTTAAGGAAGAAGGCCTAATAGAAGTAATCGTCTTAAGAAGTACCGACACGGTCATAAATACGTCCGCCGAACTTCTATTGCCTTGAATTTTCGACAGGTATTCTGTACTCAAATTAACTGAGTATTCTGTTGAATCGCAATTGGCTTATTAAATACGGTGCGTTCCCCTAATAACGGAAACCTCATTTACATCTACATATCGTATTAGGCGCCATCCGTATGTCCTGGAAACGTGAGCTTTTATTATTATTGTTATTCATTAATTAATGTCATGATTAGAACGAAAATTTGTATCAGCCAATTAGTTAAGGACAATGCAAGATAAAGCAATTCTCCAAAAACATGCATTATTCCCTTTCACTAAAGTTATAACGAAAAGAAAAATTAACGAATATAGAACAGTTTCTTATAAAGTTGTATTGTTGTCGCAACTTGTCGCGTAGTTAAAGTGTCTTTAGTAACGATAATTTCCAAATCTCAAGTCAAATCACGTAGTTCTAATTTCACCAATCACAGAAAACGCTCGATACGTGGGCTAACCCATTCGCCCAGAATCCATTCATTATGTTCAGACACCAAGCGATTGACCCCCCTTTAAGGCAAATGGTTGATTCCATCGTTGTATTTGTACGACATGAAAAAACAGAGTGTCTGCGACCACCGCCAAAACTTTTTGGAGGTTTTGTGTAGTAACTACATACATGAATAATGTATATCTCTGCACGTCTTGTAAAAATAGTATAGCCTGGGCTAAAAATCGTGTGGTCTTCAACTTTGCAACCGCGCCTTACGTTATGCCAGAACGTTTGTAAGAAAAAACAAAGTCAACAAACTTCGGACAAATAGGCCTATATATTTGCGCAGTCGCACTCGGAGAAACCGGTTAAGCTTGTTAGTTAGAGTTATTTCAGTTGATTAAGTTACGGTCACTCAGTAATGACCCATCTACAGAATTTGTTTAGGCCTGATTATCCTAACAGTATAAAGCTCTCATCGCGTAATAAACTTAAACATCATGTAGATTGTTATTGTTTACTATCAAAACAATATCATAACAAATATATTCAAGTTCAAAATTATTCAACATAAAATCTCAACGAAAGTAAAGGATAACATATGCATACCGAATAATTCCAAACAAACAAACTGTACTGTATACACTAAATATAATAGGCCTATTGGTTGCTATGGCACCCCAAAGAAAGAACCTCATCACCAGGCATTTGCAGTAGCAAGAGATATTATACATAAATTTGCAGCATCAAATATAATCCCCGATTATTACACGTTTAATGAATCACTCGTTCGCTACACAATCTTTGAAATATATTCCGCCTGTGATGAGCTAAGTCTAAAATTAAATTGCTTACTTTGTATACATAAATAAATCATTAGTTTCAATTTAAAAAAATAGAGGAACAACCACTTACCGGACATTTAGGTCCATTAACTTTCCTATATAATTTTGCAAAGACCCATAAATTAACTGAATCAATTTAATCGACTTTTTGTAGGAAAACGTGTGTATATTAGTAAAATACTGATATAATTTATCTGTGTTTTCTTAAAAGTAAATGATTCGTTTGAATAATGAATAACTTTCTAATTAAAGGTTTATTCATATTTTACCACAGTTTAATGTATATAAATAATGTCCATATGATCGTACATTTCGGGTGAAGTTATTGATGAGGGTAGTACTGTCGATCTTCGTTTTGATACTTGAATTTTAAAATATTTTAATATGGTACCAGTAAATCATCAAATTGCATATTCTGTAAATTGAGCTTATTTAGTCTTAGGAAATATACAAACAACAGGATTAAGGGTTATCTCTTAGAAATATCACAATATTCAGATGTTAACGGTAGGCCTACACTGTCTGAAAATTAATACTGTTAATATTAAATGGATTGTCAGGGTTCTGTCGGGACTTTCTGGGAGCGTTTGGCGCAACGGTTGAGCTTCGGGCTTTCAAGCCTGGAGTCGAGATGTCGAATCCTTACTGTCTTTTGCCCATTGGCAACGTACTTAGTCCACGTTGTCTCCCTCTCATCCTAGGAGTACCGTCTACCGGGTAAGCTGGTACTAAGTATGGTTTTGAATTTTGAATGTCGATGCGTTTATTAGCTGCGCGGCAACGTTATGGACGACTACCCCAGGGAGGGAAGTAAGTGTTCAGAGGTGTTTAATCAATAACGGGTAAATGTGAAACGCATAATATCGGCACGATGTGCTAAAGAAGACTACCATTTATTGTTATTATTATTCTAGTTATTCTAATTATTATTGTTATTTATTATTGTTATAATAATAATTATTATTATTATTACAACTGACTTGTTACTAGGTCCACAGGTTTTCAGATACAAAATCAGTGTACGCTGACAAAACATTTGATGCTGTACTATGTTCTAAAATATTTGTAAGCTTTCAAACCAATCAACTTGAAAACGAAACTTACGGTTAGGCTAAAAAGAAATTGTAAATCTCAATATCTTGAATTAGAATTCATGCTAGTTGGATCTGATCAAACCACGTGCAACGATTGAAAAGGAACGTTTTGTCAGAAAACTATTACCGTACTTATGTGGCAGCAACACCTCATTATTGAATTTGATGAAACATTATATTTTGCTATTGCATACACACGTAAGACAGCTCTCAAAGGACTGTAGATTGTCAACATAATGTACTATGAAATGGTTAGATTTTTAATTATCCTTCCTCTTTAACTTTTTGAATGTCGCTTTCTAAGAAAATTATGGTAGACTCATTCTATGAAAAGTATTACTACTGTATACATACATTAAATCTGCCAAGATCACAATGTGTCATATGGGATATACAAAGTTAAAAAAAAAGTATTAGAAACAATACAGTGATTTTCTTCATCAGTTCAAAATTGAATAATAATGCTGCATACTATTTTACCCTGATATTTTATTTTTTTTCTATTGCAAGTTGTATGTGTTTGTGTTAAGTTTAAATGTTATACCTTACATATTAATAAAGATGGTATGATGTTAAGCGATATGAAAGTCGAAGGCCTTTTTCAGTGAATTTTGTCACTTAGAGCTGTATTGATGTCTTCGTGCATAATTCCAGTGTCATAACTACAATTGCATCCACACTTTATTAATACATACGTTTCCAAACATCAATATTCTATATATTTAGAAAGAATTAATTAACATGAATAGTTTGGATCGAGGAGAAATCAATTAGACTTAAGACACGACAGAAGAAAATGCGTTTTACAAATTAAACAACAATGGCTTTGCAAAAGAGATGGTAATATTAAATGAGAAATGCTATAGATCCGTGAGAATTCGCGACACGGGATTGCCAACCTTAAAATAAAAGATGAAACGTTTTGACGGTAACAGCGATGGATGATGATGGTAATTATTATGATGATTCATGATGGATGATGATGATAATGATTATGATGATTAATGATGGATGATGATGATGATTCATGATGATGACGACGATGATGATAATGATGGAGGTGATGGTTATGTGAATGATAATTGTGTTGATGATGATGATAATGACGGTGCTAATGGTAAATTGATGATGATGGTGGTGGTGATGGAGTTCATGATAATGATGATGATGATGATGACGATGATCATGATGTTGATTATAATGGTAATGATGGTGGTGATGATTGAATTGATGCTGCTATTGACGGTCATGATGATGAGGACAATAATATTAATAATGATAGAAAACAATTATAGTTTACCTAATTCTTTATCATCTATATGACAATTAAATATACATTTTTGTTCAAGCAAATGTGTTGCCGGTTCGTTTAATTGAGCTGTCATAACCTGATCAGGTGTCACAGACTTAAATATGAGACTGATTTCAGTAGCTTAGTAAAATGTTTTCTCATGATTTATATGAAAAGGTTACCACTAACAATCGATTAAACTAGCACGAATCGAGAATAATACGCTGCTGATACAATTCTATCGGCAACTTCAGATGATATATAGGCTAATGTGCCGGCGTTGTTTTCATTGCTGATCGAAGAACATGCGGACATGATATCTACTTTCAAACATGATTAAAAGTGGCTCTCTCATGATGGTATAGTTTCTCTTATTTTTTTCTTTATTTTTGCGCCTAACGTCAGCTTGCATCGGTCGCAGCTCACAGGCGTTAAAAAGTCTGGGTACGAAGAAGCTTTAAAACACTCAAGCGCGCGTCAACTACAAACGCAGAAAGCTGGACGCAAATTTAAGTCGCGACTATTTGACAATTGCGAAAAAGTTGAGTTATGGAATTAAAACTAAGTACTGTATTGCATTGTTTAATCCGCAGTTGGTAGTATTTATGAAAGCTGACGAATCAGTCACGCGTCTAACGCCGAAGGTAAAGCATTACTCTGTTTGTCAATTTTGATCTGAATAAATCAAACTTTTCAAAATGGTTTCAAAATTGAGAAAAGAAACATCTAGGCTAAATGTGTGTCTGAAAATAATAATATACATCTGTTCTTATTTGTTTATATTTCTTTTTAACAAAATCCAACGACGAATGTTTTATTTACACTGCTTTCATTGGTATAATTATTTAAGTGTTTCTAAAGTTTATCAGCATGTTAAGCCCGATGGTCCTCGGCCGACGCGATTCTATGGACAACGAACCGCCCCAAAGCGCGTGCAACGGATCGCTTTTAATGAATCCGTTCATACTACCACCGACAATCAGCTAGACAACGTCGCAGGGAGCGGAGTTGGAATAATCGGCCGACTAGGTGATTCTCAATGGCACTAGTGTAAACAAGGCTTAAACAAAGTTACACTCTGGCCTATCACAGTAGTCAATCGCCGACGATGCCTACTTGTGAACAAGGCTTAAACAAAGTTACGCGTTGACCTATCACAGTCAATCGCCGAGGAGGAAGGCATATGCGTGAATAACCGTAATTAAAAGTAAAAAATAGGTCTACATATCATGGGAACTGCTTTCAGTAGAACATAATGAAAACTACCTTTCAGTTGTTTACAACAGATGAATTAAAGACACTGCAGTCGATTATTTCTTGATTAATTTTTACAGCAAACGCAAAATATATGGCTTGGTACTTAGAGCGCATATTTCCACTTGAATTATTACAGTAGGCCTATTATCATGGGTGAAAGCAAAACTATATTATAATGATTAAACTATAAGATATATTGGAAAATACGTTTGTTTTAAAAGGAAGAAAATCTTCACAATATACAATGTGATATTCATAAAATCATATTCATGAGACGTCTAAATTTAAGGATGGGAACTAAACCATGATCCTCTTAATCTATTCACCTTAAGAATAGCATCACATACTTTTTAATAATAAAGGCAAAATACGTTCACATTAACAGTCGATATTAGACATTGCTTTTTGAATAAATTCGTAATTGTGAGTAAACAACGCAGCACGGTTATGAAAACATAACCCGTCAGGCCTGCAGTATATTATTATTCATTCCTCTCTGTTATTATTAATTTAGCCTCCAATTTGCAAACGACGCACGTGACAATTTCAAAGATTTGCCGATTCAGTTAAGTTTGCTGATTTTATATGTACCTATTTATTTATATCCCTAATTCAAATACACAAGCTATGATGTACTGTATCGACGACTAAATCGAGTATTTTTTAGTATCGATGATTGATCAATTCCACAACGTCAAAGCATCACCTGAATAATTCGCAACATGCGCTTTCGAAAACCTAGATAAATCAATTAAAAGAGCAGACGATTTCATTTTGTCAATTAAATGGAATCTTTCAATTTAAGTATCAATAAATCAATTAATTATGGGCAGTTCAAAGTTCATGTCGACCAATAAAATACTTAGCAGTTAACTTGTTTTCATCTATTTGAATGCTTTTACTATGTTTCTTTATTAAAGCATTATTAGGCCTACATTCCACGGCTGTTCAATCTTCTCGGCTGCTTTAAGTAATGTTCTTTGGTGTAGATCATCTTCAACTCTTCTGTCATTAGTAAATATGTGTGTGCATTTTGTGGTGTTCCGCACCACTGTGACTTTGGTATTTAGTGCAGATTTTCTGGTGAAATTTCACAGAAATAGTGTTGGACGTAGGCCTACCCATTCACTGCTTATCATAACAAATGCTTTTTCTTCGCATTCTTAATATATATCAAAGAATAGAAATTCTGGAGGAAATTTGCCCAAGTCCTCCTGTTGATCCGCCACTACCAACCATTCCAAGTGAGCGTAAATCACGCATGCGCACTTGTTATCCCCTTTAACCGTATGTTCGCAACTGTTCATATATATTTTCATTAGCAACAGTTGATGAGCCTTCGGCAAGATTTGGAATTGGTACAATCACTCAATGTATGATGTTTGTTGTTAATTGAAAACGAGGGGTCCTCCGAGAGATGCGTCTAGCATGTGATGCGATGCGTTAACTGAACTATGATGGAACAATTCATTGTATCGACATGTATGATCTAACCCTATTAAATATCATTAGCCTAGATCTTAATTCGATTTACGTATCTCTTTATCGTCTATTTCAAAATCAGCATACTGTACAATGTACTCCAGTTTCTCACAGGTTTAATTAATTTTTTCATCCTTGGTACCAAGCATTATGTTTGATTTAAATATCGAGCCATATGCTGTTAATCTCTACTACCGGTGAGATATGCAAGAATTCTGGGTCTTGGTACCTCCAAGATAAGTGTTAAAACGAAACCACGTGACTATAATGAAACGAAAACTTAAATCTTATAACCTTAATTCAGTACTTAACAATTCAAAAGCAATGGCATTTGTAATGTCATTTTTTTAATGAAACGATTCATTAAAATGTTATTTAAACATTCTTCAGATAATTGCCTTCGCAATTTAGTATGAAATAACAAAGGTTTATACTTAAAACCAGCATGATTGTCAGAAGAATAAGCCAAGTTCAATACAATTAACCGGAAGATGATGACGAATCAAAGGCACACAATCACAATCTGTTTCACGCGCGCGACACATCAGACGACCTACTAGCAGACAATCCTGTGGAACTCAACCATCAACCTGCAACCAACACCCTCATTCAGTCAAGGATCCGTTGATTTTAACACTAATAATATCATATATATCCAATGTGTCTAAAAGGAAATTATGGCTACTAACTCTTAGTTTTCAGATATTAATGTAGACCTAATCGCTATGGATATCTTCACGTTACAAACATTTATGTAATTGCGCACACTCGACACCAAGCGCCGGAAATCGCAATACGGTTACCTCAATACCTCAATATTAAAATGCTATAAATAATTGAATATGCCAATTTTCCACCCTTGTTCTTTAAAAAAAAAATCCATTAAAAATTTACAAATTCTGTTGATTTAAAGTTGAAATAAAGAACCTATCAGACATTAATAAATTATGACAACGAACCTGGGTGGAAGCTGTATTACTATAATAATTATGGTTCAATGTTCACTAAAGCTTGGTTTTCATACAATCGCTACACACGCTATCGCCGAATACAGGTCAACACGTACCCATGCCAACTCGTACCCAAACTTTGGTCGACCCGTACACATCTTTGGTTCACCCGTACACAGCATACACTAACCCGTACCCAAGTTTGAGGAATGATATTTTTACTATAATAAAACATTTTGCAAACTGTATTGTATATTAGATAGTGATCATATTAAACTATATTATGAACGCCAAGCTTACGGGTTAGAATACATACCTTTTAGTCTGTTGTCTTATGTCATGTTTTTTAACTTTGTCAATTTTTTGGGTAGATTCTTGGCAAACATGTCTAAACATATCTACAAAATTCACTGATTAAGAAAAAAAATGGGTGCCAGTTTTTTTAATCACTTCTAGGGCCTCCATCTTGAATTTCAAAATGGTCGCTGCCGAAAATTAGTTTTTAACAAAAAATTGCAATTCGATCATCGTTATTCATTTTTATATTTTAATTCTCGCTGCGGAATATGTTTGATTTTACATGGTGGCGTTGTGTATATTATTGTTTTTAAATGTGATGCACATCATATCCGGTTAATGTCTTGTTCGGTCTAATAAGACCCCCCCCCCCCACACCATTTAGTAGTAAGTTATCACTCCTCTTTAGTAGTAAATTACAACCCAAGAAACGCAAGCGGATAGTATCTATAGGGGAGTTGTATAGTATGGGCTTATGCCCGCTCAGTAATCATTGCTTGCTTCATTTTGTTTGTTTCATTTAATCCATGTTGCAAGTGAAATAAAAATGGTTTGGTTTAATTTGATTTAGTTAAAGCTTAAAAAAGGGATGTATAACGTAAATAACATAACCATTAGCCTAACTATCGTCACACTGAATCTCTTGCTTTCATCCACCTATATGCCGTACCGTCCCCCTGGGGAAGCATAGCCCTCCCGTCGGGAAGACGATAAATTTTGTCGGGGAACAAACAAATAAAAAAAAATATTTACATGTAATATTCGTTTAGCCACCATACTGTTTGTGTCAATTTTTCATCACAACAACAACAATAACAATAATAATAATAATAATAATAATAATAATAATAATAATTAAATGAGACTAATTAAAAATAATTTGCGTTCTGTTATGACAAATGCTCATTTAGATAGCCTCATGATGGTTGGAATACATCGTGATAGGTGAAGCAACCTCGACCATGACAGCGTGGTTGACAGTTTTCATGCAAAATTTCCAAAATATAGAATTTCACTTTCAAGAATGAGGATTTGAAAATAAATTAGATGGTTACATCGCATACTCTTTGTATCTTGCTTTATTCAAAATGTTTTGGTTTTGGAAGCTGATTTTAACATTAGAAAGCATAGCCTACATGAAGTCATATTATAGTAACTCGATGCCTATCAAATAAGTAATAAAAATTCGCCATAATTCATCAAATATCCGTGGCTTCGAGAGGGCGAAACCCCCTTGGACCCCCACCGGGAGCCCTAGGTGTAGGCGGCCCCCTGGCCCCAGCCAAGTGGGACTCGATTCGCTGCACTAGCCCCCCCCCCCCGTCGGGGCCTTTAACCCCTCCGTCGGGCAGGTCCTGGCGCCACCACTGCTGTGTTTTGGTCATCTCTTCCAAATAGAGTTCAGGAGTGCCGTTACTTGCTCTGTTCAGATTTTTTTTTTAAATAGATTTAAAGCATATCTTTATTGTCAATTTTAATATTTTAGTCTTTATTGCATTGAATCTTTTTGTGATTTTTCCATGATTATATTGTCTTTATTCTTTGTAATTTTTTAATGTTTGGGACTTCTGGCTCGCCGAGCCATATAAGCACTGGCTTCTATATAGAAGTCCCAAGACCTTTTTTGAAGCATAATTAATAAATAAATAAATAAATGAAGACACATACGTCTTTATTTTACCTGTAGGCCTACTGTGTTTAAATAAGAGATGCCTCCACCGTGAAATTGTGGTGCATTTTAAGGCAAAATATATATTCATCTGAAACAGACATTCGTCAGCAAAGCTGTCACTTTCCAATAAGCTCCAATTATTTAACACCGTTTTCATAAGCGCCCGTGCATATTTTAGCGTATAATGCTTGAGGTCACGCTCGACAGTTTTTGCATTCACAAAATATACCAAACGTAGTATGTGGAATTCGTGTAATCATTGCCTAGCTACACGATTGCTTTTCAATGCGTACATTAGTTTCTCTTAATTTTTTTTTTAAGAGGCCTAAGTTTTTTTTTCACACTTTGATGAATTATGTCTCGTGAAAATATGATTATTCATGTCGGAAGAAAAAAAATGTTGGGTTTATGCCACCAACAGATGCAGGTAGGTTTATATTGATGCCTTTGCGGACGTTTACCCCTTGTTTAAACATCAGATAGGTTTCCCTTTATAGTACAAATACGCGATGCGTGAAGAGTGCAGGCTTGGGTAAGACCAGTAGAAATCCAAGCAATTTAAGCGTGAGGATACCCATCAATATCGCTTTACATGAGAATAATTGGTTTAATAACGATAGCAGTATTCATTCCGTGTAGTTATGATGAATCGGTAAGCCGTAAAATCATCATAGAACATGTCTAGCTGTATATTCATCACGATAACAGATCAATTTGAATTAAGGATTACGATTGTAATTCTTCAATAGAGCAGTCCATAAAGATTTTCTTCACACGTAAAGACACGTTAAACCGTTTAATAACATGAAAACCTACATTACTATCATCGACTGTAATGAATTTTGATTTCGATTTGCATCAGTAAAACACCTATTCAGAAGTAAACTCAACATGAGGGTGAAAGTTGTTCACATGATCCATAAATATCTTAAGGTTGTCCTCTCCGTGTGGCCAAATTAAGAAAATGTCGTCAATGTAACGTCGGTAGAACAGAGGTTTAAGGAATGATGTAATGAGTTTGGATTCAAGAATGGACAGAAAAATATTGGCATAATTAGGAGACATTTTGGTTCCCATTGCAGTGCCCTTAATTTGGAGGTAGTGTTTATTATCGAAAGTGAAATTAATGTTCGTGAGGATAAAGTTAGTGATGGAGATTATGTCGTTAATGTGTTCATGTGAAAACGAGTGCTGGGGTAAAAATGTCGCAAGGGCTTGAAGGCCTTCATCATGGGGATATTGCTATACAAAAAGTATACGTCCAAAGTGACCAACCAGGAAGAATGGGGATATTTTCGAGTATGTTCAGAAAGTGTGTAGTGTCCTTGACGAAGCTAGGGATAGAAGGTATGAGAGGTTGTAAAAGCGAGTCAATGTATCCTGACAAATACTCGGTAAGTGTACCGATAACCGATACAATCAGTCTACCGGGAGGGATGATTTTGTGTGTCCTGACTAGGTTGAACCATTTAACCTGTTCAGATGATGGAATACTTACATTAACAGTGGGGAAGAGTGAATTAAGTTTATCAGATAGAAGCTTGGGGAGTTTGTGAAGTTTCGGGATAGTGTAGAATGTGTTAGGGCGGGGTCTGAGGGGAATAAGGTCCTTAACTAAACCACGAGTTTTAGCAGATAACTCAGTACAAGTAGTAC
The DNA here is from genome assembly GCF_011630105.1 of Anneissia japonica. Lineage (NCBI taxonomy): Eukaryota > Metazoa > Echinodermata > Crinoidea > Comatulida > Comatulidae > Anneissia > Anneissia japonica. The sequence goes on from NW_022716829.1 coordinate 2,528,582, forward strand.
GGTACAAGTCAGTACAAGTCAGTGCATTACAGTGAAGTTCAGTGGGATCAACATCAAGAAGTAGCTTATAAAATTGTTCGAAAGTTGAGTTTCGGCTTCTGCTACGTAATCGGAAATGTTCATTATAGTGGCTGCGCCGCCTTTATCTGTTTGCTTGATGGTGATGTTTTGATTTTTGTTGAGTTCCTTGTTTGCTATTCGTTCAGTTTTAGTCAAGTTGTCTTTGCACCATAACACAGTAGGCCTTATACATATAAACAAAAAAAATTGATTGTACCGTACTGTGCTTGAATATTGGAAGATATGGTAACATAATAGTATCAAAGCTCTTTAACGTTCATTTCAGTTCTATGAAAAAAGTATCTTTGCCGGGATATTTTGCTACATGGTGTACCATCATGTCCTTTATTCGAACACTGTATTTACCTTTCTTTTATGCTTTACATATAATTTAACAGTATTAACTCTCTTGATTTATATTATATATTACTTGCCATATATGTACATATATAGGGCATAGGCCTATATATATATATACATATATATATATATATATATTATTATTATTATATGCATACTTATTATATTCATCCTGCATTTTATATACTGTAATGGAGTTCTGGTTGAATAAATAATAATAATAATAATAATAATAATAATAATAATAATAATAATAATAATAATAATAATAATAATAGTAATGATAATAATAATCAGAATTGCAATGTATTTTAATTGAATCCATGAATTTTGATTATAATCTACATATAATACAGCTTTGGTTGAATAATTAATAAAAATATTCAAATTTGCAATGCATTGTAATATTAATATCTGATTAATATTTGTTGTTAGTTAATACTGACTGGATCCTCTACCTCGACACAGAAGCACCAATCAATATTCCGCAAACAATTATAGAAGACTTACATAATGCTTGCATCGAAGATAACCTCCTGTCATAGTAGAACGAGAAATAATATACCGGTACCGTATGAAACCTGAAATAACGATTGATCGCTTATTCTAATTTCACTAGATATTGACACAATATACCGTAAATCCACTTGTGTTCCGTTGACATTATTTATCCTATGCTTTTCGAGGAATTCTTCAGCTTTATTGTGCATGTATTTGGCACAAATGCTTTGGTCTTATTAAAAGGTCGTGCGTTCGAGATCTGTCTCATTGCTTATTTAATTCTTTTAAATTTCTTTTTTATCTTAATATATCAGGCCTGATGTTACTGTCTGTATTAACGAGTGGCGGCCACAAAGTATTTAGTAATTTATTAATGGAGCCACTTCACCGCCCGTCAACAATGCAAGCTGGGGTTACTAATCATGGCCATCCGAGAATGATCAGCGTGTGGTTCGAACCCTCGACAACGAGATTCAGAACCCGATGGAGACTGCTAATCCAACTCGCCTTCCCCTTATGAGTGAGGAAGAACCAGTAGTTTTAAAATAGGCCTAATCCTGTATTTTGTTGCGCTAATAATATCATTGGCAAGTGAAATCTTTAGGTATTAACTAATTAAAAATTTAAAAGAAAAAATTAGTTTTAACAATTAAAAAACGCATAATTAAACGTTTTATATTCTTTGTATAGGCCCTTAAATTTGGCTGATAATTAACTTAAGACATTTTTTAAATAAAAATGTCTCACCGGAAATTGAAACCTAGGCCTATTTCATGTCATTGTTTTAAGCGAGACATTAGATATTCTGGTTGCGTTGCTAAGCGTTTGTTTTTAGATTTTACTGCTATATTGCTACTATATATCCATTATATTTAAACAATTGTTATGTGTGTTGTAGAGCGTCAGTCTTCCTTTTTTTTTTCGGAAAAGAATCGCAGGCTGCATTAGTTACCCGGATGATACCAAAGTGCTCTGTATCCCAATGTATATTTGTTCATAATCGATTTCATACACGATGTTTAATTTGGTTTATGGATTATTGTGTAGAATAGTTATTTCTACAAAGTAAAGCTACATTGGCCTACATGAACATCTGCTATTGTTTATATATTTTGTGTGTTTCGGGCTCTCCATCTTGAAGTTGGGAATTCGAATCCTTGCTGTAGCTGTAGGCCAATATTTCGTTTGTGCTTTTGGTCAAAGCACTTTATCACCTTTGCCTCTATTCTAGAAGTATAAATATAAGGTGTTGTGTAAGGCCGCACGACAGAGAGCCCCCATTTTAAAGATAAATCTTTAACTGTGTTCTTCGTAAAGGCAGGTAATTTGCGTTGTTTGTAGGCTGACGTGACCAACTCCCAGCTCCGTATGAGCGTCAGACGAAGCGACAACGTCTGCTTATATGTCGGTGGGAGTCTGAATGGATCGTCATTAAAAACAATCCGCTGCGCTTTCGCTTCTCCATGGAATCGCGCCAGCGACGACCGTCGTACGCAGTACGTGCCCAGCATTAGACTTAAAGGGCAAGCTCTGATTAAATGCATTCACATCTGATCCAAACCGAGATTCGGACCACGTTTCCGATGCGCTGAACGCCAGTGCCCCTATTCTTACACACTAATTCGATTTTCTGATCGGTTTGGCAGGCCTTCCGATCTGAAAATTCGGATTCTGTGTGAATTAGGCTTTACTATCCAACGCTATGGAAGTTCCATAGGTGTTAGGTAATAGTATGAAGGTTATATGATGTGCTTTTATTTGTAATAAGACTTCTCAGGATTAACCTTACACACAGAGCCACGAAACTGAATACTCATACATCACAAGAAAATAAGGCCTAGGCGTAATATCGGACAGAATTAGGTATTAATAAGTTTAGGAATTTAAGTATACACGAACACAAAGGTGTTGATAGGGCCTATAAAATATTAGACAAAGACTTTCAGAATTAAGTTTTATCATTAATCTTAGCAGGACTGTCACAAAGCAATTTCACATTCTACACAATTATTACATATGCCTATACGTACCCCACCAAAACACCTTTCTATGGAAGTTTCTGCTGGTTTATAAAATTGATTGCAAGTAAAATAATACGCCTCTACCAGTGTTTTTCCAACTCGATTGATCCGTGAAATCAAGCATAATGGGCAATCGCATGCTACGATGCGCGGAATCAAGAATTATGCAACTTGATCGCATGCTACGATGCGCGCAGTTGTACGCTTGTACAAATGATGCAACTTGTTTACTTTTGTATTTTGATAAATAAACGCTTTAATCCATGATATTATTATAGTGTAGTGGAGCTTGGGGTTAATGGTTGAAATGCCTGCCATTCAATCCCAAGGTTCAAAGCCATGTCGAATTAACAGGAATTTTTCCTCCAATTACAAAACAGTTTCACTCACTAAACCTGATTATAAAACTTACTTTATGAAGCATAACTTGGCCTATATAACAATAGCTTGATTGTACTGAGCAGGTTACATAAGAAATGTTGGGCTATCCCTATGCTTTCATTTTCATTTTATTTATTTATTTTGCCTCAGGCCCGAATCGTGACTTAATTGTGGGAGGTTCGTTTCAGTGGAAAGTGGACCCTTATCTCCGATACTCTGGGGAACATTGTAAATATATCTACAAATATCAATTTTTGTTTTTAAATGCGGACCTTCTTCAGTTTTTGGGCGGTTCGTCGTAACCCCTTAACACTCCTCCCCCTCCCCACACACTACGGGCCTGTGCCTCAAAAAGATCCTGGGACTCCTAAAGTGTGGCCCAGCCAGCCAGAAGTCTCAAGCGGTTCAGCGTAGTCACATCCTAAAGCGTGTAGCCTTCCTCGTCAATGAACCTTTCCGCTAAGCCCCGCCCCTTTGGATATTGTTGCTATAAACACGTGCGTTTTTGTGGCGCAACACGTGTTTCTGTGAGACGCTCGCGTATTCCTAGCGCTGTTCTGATTGGTCAGTTGTTAAATTTGATTGACACTCCGGAAAGGTCTATTACTAAGTAGGCCTACATTACTGGAAATAATAAAAAAATACCTGTAATAACGGATTGCTTAATGATACTATGACAAGCGAGCAGCTTCGATTTGAACCCGTGATCCTGAATCGGACCTCAGGCGCCAAGTCAATATGTCGCAGAGATTGTCTGTTAAGTTTTATGTATTATACAAAAAGCGTAAAGGCAGCAGCAGGGGCGCCGGTAACAAAAGCTTTAACATTGACGCTCTGTTTCAAGACCATCGTCTTCACCCAGAGTTCGGTGGGAGAACTTGGCCTTCTTGGATAACGAACTTTAAAAAAGAGGTCTGGCTCGTTTGAACTTTAGATAGGCCTAATTGCATCTTTCAGAGGAGTAGAACTTTACCCTGATGCTTTGGTCTATTTCAGCCCCTGCTGCGTAATGATGAGATCATGAAGCTACAAGCGACGGCTGCTATTGTAGTCACGACCACGCCCGTACTCAATTGGTGCTGCTGCGGTATTCGGTTATTCTTCTATCTAATACCTTTCTTTTTCTATCCTTTTTTAGATATTTGATCGTATTATTAGAGGAGTGGTAATCAACAGTGGAGTTTCTAGTGTAATCTTGAAGCCCATAAACATTTGGGTTTTTTTCTCCTTGAGTCCCTTCTCCCAACAAATGAAAATTTACTAAGCGAAAATTACACTCAAGTTGGCCTAAATCAAAACACCTCATACCACCTCATTCCCACAGCTATCGCCCCCACTCTTTTTCTATCAAGTTTCCATCAGCCTCAAACTGTTCATTTTCTAATTTCAAATAGGCCCTAAATAAAATAAATTATAATTCTTTTCAATATTGTATTTGTAAATAAATATATGTGAGCATGTGACACAGTGGTAAAACGCTTGGCTTCCAGTCGAAAGTTTAAGGTTCGAATCTATCTACAATTGTTGTGTAATTTAGTAGCCTACCTGATAGATTTGATTGCTAAGCGTCGATTGCTAACCGCAATTATGGAATACTATCCCGGAAGCGAATGGTTGTAACATGCTATTATTCAATCTTTCTCTGTGAAATGCGTGTAAATAGACTTACAAAAACAATCATAAATCGAAATAGAAGACACCAGATGATAGGCATACTTGTATGGAGAGCTGTTATAATGCAAGATAATGACCTACGTTGGATCTAGGGTAGCCTATGCTCTGGGAACCATCAGTACAATACTCGTCATTAGGATTTCCTTCCATAAAACATACACATACATCAAACGAAGCCTATTCCTTTCAACTCCTTATTTTAATTTGTGGATACAACATATTCGCCTACATTAATGGATAAATCACGTAGGTATATTAATGGCGTTCGTCTCCACCTATGATTAATCTCTTAAGTTGTTAATGTATCGGTTTGAAGATGCACTATGCCCCATCTCAGATCTCACTTTAATTAGCAAATGCCCATAGATGTGAGATGGAAACTCAGGCGACACTTACGGCCGCATGGCGCCCGGTGGTCGTTTTCGCGCGTTTTCTACATGTACCTCATTTTTTTTACTTCTCGACAAGCGTCTACTTATTGACAAATACTAATCGTGGTGCGCGCAGGAACTCGTCCATGTCTATCTTTCCCTGTAATTTACAAATATCATAATACCAATATGATTGATAGTTGTTTGTATAGATCCGTCACAACTTAAGTGCTAATAAACCATTGTGCAATAATACTTGTACACGGCGTGATAAGTGGTTCTTAGACTAAATTTAAGACTTGCACTCAATGCGAATAAAATGAGAACGATAAACCACTACGCATAAGGCTGTTATATGCTTTCAGATTCTTAGCAATATGTACGCGGGCATATGCATTCCCGTTATTGCAATTGCATAAGCACTAATTAGTTAAATCAAAAAGTAATTAAGATTCATTGGTTTATGCCAGTCCAATTACAAGTCGCTGCTCGCTGGATTACATGACTTACGAGTCAATGAAGGAAGCAACAATGACCAGTAATGCATTTTTAAGTTCTCCACAAAATGCAATTTAATTATTTATCTGAGGTTTCGTTAGGAAATATTCACCTATATATATTTACCTACCCTTCCATTATCGTATATTATTGCTATTGTTGCCAATACTATTGCTATGCTATTACTATTTGCCATTGTTATTGCTTTCTCTATTTGCTATTGTTCTTTATAATGCAGCTGCTACTGATGGCTATATATATATATATATATATATATATATATATACATATATGTGTGTGTATGTATATATATATAGTACTATGGGAGCGGGTGTGGGTGTGTGTGCAATGCGATGTTCAGTTCACAATATAGGCTTATATAATTGACGTAGGCATATCGTAATAATTTTGGCGTGGGACTATCACATTATTTTTTTTAGTAAGAAAGTGATCATCAATGAAGACTCGTCAATCTAAACATATTTGATGTTAGTTAATGCACATCATCACAATGTCATTAAAGTTGATAAGTAGCTTCTTTATACAGCTGTTCATTTCCAACACATTCTACCCGTGATAAATGCAAAAGCACCATCAAGTAAATGACGTCATTCTATACCAATATCATTTTGGAACATTTGCAACAGTGGCTACAAGCGCCAGTCAATTAAATCGAATAAAATACAAACGTCAAATGTCTTGATTTCGGTATAGTTGAGGGAGGTGGCTCAGCTTTGATCACGTACCCGAGTAACGGAACACCATCCGAAGAAAACCTACGCCACGAATCATAGTCTATTTGGCCTAAAGTAAACCAAGAATCCTCAACATATTATCACATTATTGTTTAAATGATGGATGTATCCTCGGGTTTGATCCCTGTGCAAGCTTGCTCAATGAGATCTATAAATCTAGATGACAGTTGGATCTTAATAACCGCAATGAAAGGTGCTATAAAATTTACAAAATACGAGACACTATTAAGAATCGAAATTATTATTATTGTAAATTTACCAATACACAACTTTTATAATTGTAACTTGTTTTATTTTTAGGCCCCGTTAACATTTTGATTTTCAAGCTGAAGCTTGTCACAAGCTGTATAATTCATAGGTGAGTATCATTTTTGCGTAAATAATCTGTATAATTATACTTTTAAGCATTCCAAAATGTTGCAGAAATTATCAATGAAAGGCTCAGCAGTTCAATTTTCATATTGAAGTCTGCTCTGGGGAGATATGACAACGAGGACAGTTTACACTGACAAATATTTCAAAAGCTTTTATGTTAGTATTCAGCTTTTTTGTCCTACACTGACTTGTCTTCTTGTGGTCCATGGTTTAAATGTTTAAATTACTGAAATTGACATATTTTTGTTACTCTTAAATACAAGTGTATGAAAGCTAATAGACCTTTCCCCCGAGTGTCAATTAAAGTTAACAACTGACCAATCAAAACAGCGCTAGGAATACGCGAACGTTTCTCAAAAAACACGCGTGTTTGCGTAGGTGGTAACACTAAGGGAGTTTTCGCAACCTTACGAATACGGATACGTCATCTTCATTATCGTCATTTGTGTCTAAAACATTCTTGAAAATACATATGCGAGCTGAATATGATAGTTGATTCATCTAAAAGGTATGGATGGCCTCTTTGTGACAGACATGCTACTGTAGGGGAAAGATTGAATAAACATTTGATGACGTAGCCGTATTGGTTATCGGTTTCGTAAGCTTGCAAAAACTCCCTGCTGTCATTTTGTGGGACCTGAACAGAAATATCCATGAGGTGGTACTTAGCGGAAGGTCCATTGTCTCTACCTCTTATAAGTTATACCACGAGCTGTAAATATTGTACTTGTAATAACCTACGTATCTTATAACTTTATGATTATCATCCATATTTGGATTGCTCAGAAACACTTCGGTCACATCACAAATATATCATTCGTTATTATTCAAATGTCATATCCCAACATACAATCATGGATAAGCACGTCAAAAATCAAATTACGTTTCAAAAATAAAATTTCGGGAAAGTTTCAAGAACTTGCATCACGAGAAGAAACTAGCCGCTTGAATAAATCAGAATCAAATGAAATTTCACCGGCGGTTATTCCGGTTGGCTTACCAGTTCTGTGCGGGTTCGTCATACGTCCTACATTTTATATAACATGCTGAAACTTAGTTCCGGGGGCATGTCTCTTAGTGTCTTATTAATAATGGTTTTCCGCATACGTCTTTATAATATCATATACACTGTGCGACTACTGTAATATAGACGTATGACATCATTATAATATGGTTATATAGCGCTTTCAGCAGTTACTTTAATTACGATATGACACGGTCCGCGTATGATGGGTATGTTGGACCGAAGCGAAATGCCTCACGTTACTCGGGAAGAATTGGTCCGACGGGGTTATTATTTTGATTAAAACTTAACGTAACCTTTACTCCTGTGGTGCTACGTTGTCTAGTAAATTTAACAAAGGCCCATTGCCACATTACCCTGCCTGACCTAATTCAGCAATCGATAAAATACTTAAATGACGAAGTTATGATGAGTTCACGAAATGACGTAGACAAATACTGACAATTTATTTGTTCTTACGCTGTTATTGATTTTGTATAGCACCTGTTGGAAAAACATCTTCAATAAACATTGAGTCCGACACTTGATTATGTCTGAGTAGAAGAGAAATTATAACATAAATAACGGATCAGTAATTTTTATTTTTTTTTAAAATAATTATTATAGGTACGTTATTTTTTACTGTAGGTCAGTCTTGCGTGGTGTTTGCTATGTTTACCCAACGAAAGCAAGAGTTGTATTCGGTCGAAACAGCAAAGGCTTAGGTAGATAGTGTTAATTGTTGCAGGTTTACTAGTGAGGCCTATATTTGCGATAGATTGCTATTTTCATCTTCAATGAAGACCGTAATTAAAGAATCTATTCTAAACATCAATATATACAAAACACTTCTATCCATGTGATGTAACATAATATACCCTAAAAGTGTTTTCGACGTAAATCATCAAACAATATTTTATTGTAGGCTTACTGTAGAAATGGATAATCATCACAAGTAGGCCTATATATACACAAGGAATTATGATAGGCCTACACTTCCTCTTAAGTCTAGAAACAGACCTCAAGCACTCATAGCCTGCCGAAGACAAAATTAATTATCTAGTATGCTATACAACGCCTACCAAAATTTCAGGCAAAATAAAACTTTCCTTTATTTGAAATTAGTGTGAATGTCATTATCCTTCAAATAAAAAAAAATACTGTAAGGTTGTTCAGTAATAATCGGAAAGGAATGTAGACCTATTTCAAATTAATCACGGGTTAGTGATAAGCTGTCTTTTGACACTCATAATCCTAGGCAACCTCTCCCCCATGGAAATCAGACAAAATCCACCCTGGACAATAACCGCCTGGACAAAAACCAAAAAATCGGAAGTCACAATGTAAACTATCCTATTGTAAAGCTAGATAAAAACAAGCCCACCCAACATTGCCCATCCCACTTCAACAATGGTATATTTCATTTTGGGTGGTTTTTGTCCGGGTGGTTTTTTTTGTTTTATTTTTTGTTATTATTTTAATAATAATAATAATAATAATAATAATAATAATAATAATAATAATAAAAATAATAATAAAAATAATAATAATGTCATCTTATATGGCACACGTATCCATCTCTAACAGAGCTGCTCGCGGCGCCGTTTTCCACCTGCAGAGTGTAGCCCTTTTTTTTTCATTTTTTAAAAATTTAATTTTTTAATTTTTTAAATTTATTTTTATGTAAATTCATCTTATAACAAAACAGACATATGTTATGATACCCGTTAAATTCTTAGTTCAATTGACATTTTTATCTTTATAAACCCGTAGGCATTTGAGATTGTAGTAAAATTAGAATACTTAACGTAATGAAAATCCAGAGGACAATATTAGATAAAAGTAAGAGAGCTAAAGTCAGTTGGAATAATCAAACACTTTTACTTAAATTGGTAAAATAACCCTGAATAGGGATTGGTTGTTATATACAGGTGTCTCCTTAATAGAAGTATTCTCAAACAAGGCGACGCTGCCAGGCGTCCACCAACATTCACGGTAATAAAAAAAAAGTGGTTTATATTATTAGCATGATTCGATGTTGTAGCCACGCATCTTATACGTTACTACCAGGCTTAAAGCCTGTTTATACTTCAACGATAACGATAACGATAAAAAAGCTAAAAAGCAATTGTTCATATAGAAAATAAAAGAAATAGGCCTAAGAGAAGTTTTTACACTGAAAGATTCGACAACGTTTTATCAGTTATGCGATAACAAACAATTTTGACAAATCAAATCAGATGACGTCATAATCATGGAAAAACATTAAAATCGTAGTAGTAGCAAAGATTTTATCGTTTTACAATGATTATGACGTCATCTGATTTGATTTGTTAAAATATTTTGTTATCGTATACGCGATAAATCATTATCGAATCGTCCTAGTGTAAAAAGTTCTCTTACTTCTTTTGTTTTCTATATGAACAATCGCTTTTTAGCTTTTTTATCGTTATCGTTGAAGTATAAACAGGCCTTTAATTGTGTCCATGTCAGCTTTCAGAGTTTTTAATTTGCACTTCAACTGTTTCTAATGTGTACTTAAGCATCCAACGTAATGTATATTATAAGTGTGTAGTCTGTTGTATTTCTACTACCATTTATTAAAGGGAAATTAAGTGTATTCGCCTAAATTGTTCATACTCCATTATAAAATTTGTACTTGATAATTCCATTATGAATCCATTGGACGTAGGCATAGCAGCAGGTTGCATCACAAAATTGACATTTCAAAAGTGTGAATAAAACCTTAACAACAGACTAATCAGAAAAAAAAATAAACGAATACGCACATGTCCCACAGGCACAAGAATTTACGCTGTTATTTTGTGGGACATTAGCCACAATATCCAATGGGCAGAGCTTAGCAAAACCGTCAATAGGCACTAAAAATAGAGAAAATAGAGATTAAAAAAATATGATGAATGTTGAATTCTATTTTTTAAATTGGTTTTTTTAATTATTCAGAAATTATTTTTTAGAGGTGCTGCCCCCGACCATCCGATAGCCAAAGGTATAGGCCGTTATGCCGTAAACCACGGATTTCCGGTTTTTTGTTTTTGTTTTTTTTTCAAAGTGGAGCTTTAACTTTTTATACTGTATATCGTTTTATAACATTAGGCCTATCTAGTTTTGTCGAAATTCGTTATTTAGCCTTATAAGCCTTGACCTTTGTCAGACAATTTTGTCAGAATTAGTGTGACAGTTTGAATTGTTCACATTCGTCAAATGAGGTACCGTAGGTTTCTTAAAACATTATTATAATGGTGTACATTGTAATACATTTATTTTATGAATTCGAAGTGACATTTTAAATTTTATTCTCTCCGGGAATACTAAAGGATACTTCCAAGAAAGGGTGCTGTGGTCCCAAAAAGAAAAACTCTTGCTCGAGGCGGGCACATTAAATGTAAAAATTAAAGTTACAGAATACAGTATATAGAATATTGAAAGAATCGATGCAGCACGCTCCTATAATAAAAGTATGTTGTCGCCAATGGGCGATTTGTGATATCCAGATTTTTCTAAATGTATTTAATTTCCAAGATTTAATCAGGTAATTGTATCGTGTAACAGGACTACAACCCATGTGACAGTAAATTATTTCTGAGAGGTGTATGAATTGCAACATCGACAGTCGCAATTGCAATTATGTAAACAAAAAGAGTTGTAATTAGAAATACCAAACACTGTATTACAGTTGTACACGCGCTGATGTATGTAACAAACGACGACAGATCAAAATTGTCCAATGTATGCCATTTACAATCTGGCAAATACATTTATGGAATACGAGATTTTTTTTTCTAAATGGATACGGTACATTAACAATTCATAGTCTTAAAATAACTCTAACTAAATGTCTGTATAAGTAGGCCTAATGTATATGACTGTATTATTAACCAATACTCAATCAGTTATATAATTGTAAATTGAGCATGCAACATTAACAGGTTTAAAAAATATATCGGCAAGGAATTTAAGTAATTTGATATATATTATATGCTTTCTTAATCTTCAAACTGATTCGATTTCGTAATTTTTTTGTAATATGCGGCTTTTACATCCATTTTTTACATAGACCTATGTAATACATACTATTATATATTATGCATATGAGCATGTGCGGAGATTAGTTCTTTCTTCAATAAGTCTATATATCTATACTGAGCTAAACATTCCGAATAATAAAATAGAAGTATTTTCCTTGATTTAAGTATACGCTACTTCATTTACTTTTCCTTTATCGAAACAGATACACAAATAATACACGTGTCCTAACGAACAGTAATCGGAATTTCTTGGGTTTGTCCTGTGGGGACTTAAACATTTTTCTTTAATATTTAGGCGTATTATCATTTTTAATTACTACCAGTGGAGGTGTTTCTCTATACCGACGTTACTATTATAATAAATAATACAGCATATTATTTTTATTCTCCTCGACCCTTTAATTTCCTGGAATTCAATTTAAAAATTGATAGTAAAAAGTTAATTAACGAAAACGGTCTGTGCACCATTGGAAGCTTTTCTCCTTTCTGATAAGCAATTCAATGCTATTTCGTTGGATTTTAGAGGTTTCAAATTTTTATGGATGAATTTGAATCTAGTAAGTTGTCATTCCATGGAGTTCTGTCCAGACTATCAAATTTATGTAACAAGTTTGTGTGACGTGCCCATATAAGGTCATGATGATGTCATATTACACCCAAATATGTACATATCACATTTTTTGTTACATAACATTAGATATCTGGACAGAGCCTTATGTTCGTTTGATTAATCATCGATCAGCCAGATGTGATAACAATGACAGTTAGTCTGCACTCTCAAAATTGATTGATTAACGGAAGGCACTCAAAACCAAAATCAGGATACCAGGAAGATAAGGCCTTCTGAATGATCAATGAAATACTCTGCATTAGCTTCATTTCGTCCACACGGATATGAAACTATGCCACAGTTAATTAGCACGTGAATTCTAATCAAAAATCGTTACAAAAAAAAACGATATTTTAGTGATTCATTTGTGAATTTTGATTATTTTTCTGAAAATGGATATTTCATTCTCGCTTAACAATACTGTAAATCACAATATCAGCTCATCACGAACAATCATTAACTAATGGCGACATAAGTGTGTAGCCATTGCTATCTCTTGATTTGAGAAGAAAAAAAAATTTAAAAAATAGTGGATTCTGACGTCTTTATCAATCTGCCGTGGTTATTTTTGTTTCAACATTCAAATTTAGTATTTTTTTGCGGTAGTGGGCGTAGGAGGTACTTGGCTAAGATGCTGAACCAGGGGTCTAGCAAAGCGTGGTCGAGTGAAGCGTGGTCGAGTGACTAAAATAAAAAAAACTTGGCAATCCGGTCTATTTTAAGCTTTCTTTAGAAAGTATTATTACCAAAGTTAACAGGGGAATGTTTTTTAACTTTCTTGGTCAGACGAGTCGTGTCTGACGTTGAGATGGGCTATGCTTACGTACCATTTCTCCATCCGCTGGTGCCATTTCAGGGGTGACGCCAGGATTTGCCCGACGGGGGGGGGGGGATGGCGAGGTCCCCGACGATGGGGCGGATGCCCCGACGATCGGTCAGATTTCCCCGACGAAAGCAAAGTGGGCGTGGTCGAGCTTCGGTTAAAAGGTTTCGAAGGTGGTCCTGGGGGAGAAGCCCCGAAAATTTTGACAATTTAGGGGTTTCAAAGGCTTATTTAATCGATTTAATAGTCTACTAATATGTAGAAAATACATATAATTTTTTTCCTCCCCGACGAATTGTGCTTTTTCTCCCCGACGGGGGGGGGGGGCCATCTCTTCCCGACGGGGGGGCCCCCCCCCACCCCGGCGCACCCCTGTGCCATTTTAAATTCTAATTTTCAATTGAAAAGTAAAAACTTGTTTAAAATTATACCAAGTAATTTAAATGTTAAATTGATTTTTTTCGAGTTTCTTAGTTAACACCTAAACACAGACAGTGTGTAGCCTGTATTTAGCAGGATAATTGCACGATTTTGAATTTTTGATAATTTACGAAACAGAATTGTTGAAGTCGTGATAACCACAATGTACCTGAACAGCACGAGTATTCTTAGAAATGGTGCTATTTAAGCAATCGTTTTTATATGTGGTAAATCATTTCTAGCTGCTTCCTACCTGCCGACTGCCTTGGGCCGTGTCGGTTTGCGTGCTTACTTACTGACATTATTTGTTGAATGATTTCTAAAGAAGAAAAACATGTAACAAGCTAGATTGCTATTTGAAGATCGTATGCCGCAGGTTGTAACGGGCTACCTGTCATCTTGTGTAAGAATTCTGCTGGACTGAGTCGGTTATTTTTTATCGATCTTCATAAATTTTGACAATTTAGGGGTTTCAAAGGCTTATTTAATCGATTTAATGTAATACATACTATTATATATTATGCATATGAGCGATCGGTCAGATTTCCCCGACGAAAGCAAAGTGGGCGTGGTCGAGCTTCGGTAAAAAGGTTTCGAAGGTGGTCCTGGGGGAGAAGCCCCCGAAAATTTTGACAATTTAGGGGTTTAAAAGGCTTATTTAATCGATTTAATAGTCTACTAATATGTAGAAAATACATATAATTTTTTTCCTCCCCGACGAATTGTGCTTTTTCTCCCCGACGGGGGGCCATCTCTTCCCGACTGGGGGACCCTCCCCCACCCCGGCGCACCCCTGTGCCATTTTAAATTCTAATTTTCAATTGAAAAGTAAAAACTTGTTTAAAATTATACAAGTAATTTAAATGTTAAATTGATTTTTTCGAGTTTCTTAGTTAACACCTAAACACAGACAGTGTGTAGCCTGTATTTAGCAGGATAATTGCACGATTTTGAATTTTTGATAATTTACGAAACAGAATTGTTGAAGTCGTGATAACCACAATGTACCTGAACAGCACGAGTATTCTTAGAAATGGTGCTATTTAAGCAATCGTTTTTGTATGTGGTAAATCATTTCTAGCTGCTTCCTACCTGCCGACTGCCTTGGGCTGTGTCGGTTTGCGTGCTTACTTACTGACATTATTTGTTGAATGATTTCTAAAGAAGAACAACATGTAACAAGCTAGATTGCTATTTGAAGATCGTATGCCGCAGGTTGTAACGGGCTACCTGTCATCTTGTGTAAGAATTCTGCTGGACTGAGTCGGTTATTTTTTATCGATCTTCATTTGCATGTAGCGAGTAGACTTTGATTTGAAATACCACTGTTTAGATTTGATTTATGTCAATAGGCTGCTTCATAGAATGAGTTTTGGAAGTTGAGTCGATCCTGAATTATCCACCAAACTCAACTTCATATTGAAATTGTAAAATAAACCGAACTTATTCATCAAATAAGTTATATTATTCTGTACGATTTTTCAACTCATGATTGGAGTAGGTTAGATTGGAATGGATTGCTTTGGGTTGAATTGGATTAGATGGGATTGGATTAGGTTGACTTGGATTAAATTGGATTGACTGAATTGGATTGAATTGGATTGGATTGGATTTGGCTAAGTTGAGTTGAGTTGGATTGCCTTGATTGGACTAGATAGGGTGTTGTTGGGTTGTGTTGGTTTTTAATTAAAATTGGATTGATTAAACAGGATTAAATTGGATGAATTTGGTTGGATTAGGTTGGGTTGAATTGGATTAGATTGCATTGGGTTAGATTGAATTGTATAGGATTAATTTGGATTTACTGAATTGGAATTTGATTGGGTTAAATAGAGTTGAATTGGATTGGATTGGATTAGATTGGGTGTTGTTGGGTTGTGTTGTATTAAATTCGGTTGATTTAAACTGGATTAAATTGGATGGATTTGGTTGAATTGTATTGGGTTGATTTGGATTGACTGAATTAAAATTGGATTAGGTTAAATAGAGTTGAGTTAGATTGATTGGATTAGATTGGGTGTTGTTGATTTGTGTTGAATTAAATTGGATTGATTAAACTGGATTAAATCGGATGCATTTGGTTGGATTGAGTCAGATTGGATTAGGCTGGATGCATTGGATTGGACTGGATTGGGTTCGATTGAGTTGGGTTGAATTGGATTAGATTGGATTAAATTGAATCGATTTGGATTGGATCAAATTGGATTGACTAAATTGGATTGGATTGGGTTAAGCTGATTTGGGCTGGATTGATTGCATGAGATTCGATTGGATTGGGTGTAGTTGGGTTGACGTGTTGAATTATATTGGATTGATTAAACTGGATTAAATTGGATAGATTTGGTTGCATTGGATTAGTTTGGATTAGACTGGATTGGATTAGATTAGATTAGATTGGGCTTGACTAGTGCTTTGTATTGGATTGGTTGGATTGGAAAGGATTGTGCTGGACTAGGTTGGATTGGATTGGGTTGGGTGGATTAATAGACTGAATTATATTAAATTGCATTGGATAGGATTGAAAACGTAGTCCGGTTATAAACAATTTGCATTCAATAGTCATGCATTTTACACATTTTCATCATGAAATGTAAAAAATGCCAAAGTCCAAATATATAACATCGACGTCTTTGTCTAAAGCCCCAGTACAGGCATATATTTATATTATTCTTTCACAAATTTCATCCAGTTTTGTCAACCTTGTTTACCTTAAAAAACCAGGTTGCTCATTTGGAATAATTTCTAATGTGTTTTATCAGGCACAGTTCCTATCACAGTCTTAATTGGAATGCTAATCAAACATGCCTTAATGTTGTTTTTGTTTTTTTTCAAATAATTCGCAGTAACTTTCACTGTTTTCCAATCATTTCACACTACAGTATTTTTCTTCCACCTTGGTTTATTATATAGAGAAGTTTTAACTTCTCTACACGTGCTCGTAATTGTTGCGAATTTTATAGAGCGCGTGATGACCATCATTGCGCGTGTTGGCCACCATGCGCTTTTTTTTTTGCAACCAAGGTGAGAAACATTTTATGATTTACCTCCTTACATTACATTAAAACATCATATTCATCAAAGTAACATTAAACACATCACAATCACATCGTTCGAACATTGCATTTTATGCGTCATTGGTCAAGTTGTAAAAACTGTCTGAAATATATGTTTGAAATGTACCGGTATGGGGTTTTATAGCTAAACTTTAAATTATTATTATTATTATTTTATTTTTTTTTTTTTAAGATTTCAACTTTGATGATTATTTATTTTTTGCTTGGTTCTAATGCCTTGGGTTTTAATTTCTATATTTTCTTCCATATACAATCAGTGTTTTTTCAAGATTTTTATGCCAATATTTAAAACTTTTATTTTCTTGCTTTTTGCAGTGTCGTAATATATCGAATCGAGCTCACAATCTGTCTTCTCTTGCGATAAGTCATTTTTTTAAAATGTAGAATTGTCATTCTTACCCAAGGATACTAAATTCAGTAATGTATATTTAAGTTATATATAAAGTCAAATAATGATTATTTGTCCGTCCTTCGATATATATGCTTTGAATAATGAGTCAAATACAAATTTGCTTCTAACCCTCGATATTTGATGAACCCCTTTATCTCCAGTAACAGTTTCTCAAAAAAGTTTTTTTTAATAATTTTCGTAATATTAACCAGCTGCTGCAACATTCTGTTGTTGTTTCCATGTAGGTATTTTCAAAAATTTAACAACGAACCGTGTAATAGTTTAGACCTTGCTTTGGAATGTTTCCGTTTAACCTTATTTTTAGAAAATATTAAGATTCATGAATTGATATTATTTTTGAATTATATGAAGATTTCATGTCCGCACCTGTTTTAATAACCGAACTCATTAAGCTTTACTTCGCATGACCGATGCTCGGAATACTGTAACTGGAGGGCCAATATCAGTAACATTCGACTAGTAATAACACCGCCCTCTATAAAATGAAATTATGACTAGCGTCATATCGGATCCGGGCTCGTATTGAAGATAAATTATGTTGTATTTGTACAGTAGTGGTAATGGGTGTATTGGAAATGGTACTGTACTAGTAGTAGTAGAAATGGTGGTAGTTATTACGGTGTTAGTGATAGTGGTGATACTGGTAATGGTGTTAGTGAATGGTCATGGTAGTTCGCGTAGTAAGAGTGATATCAGGACCAAATATTTATTTCCATGTGCCTACTATTATGAATGCATTCATTAAGTTTGTGGAATAATCAATTACTCATTTCATTTCATCCTGGTTTATTATTAAAAACAACAAAAATTGACATTGCAGTATTGAACTGAATTGCGTCAATCTAACAAAATTAAGCAAAGATAAACAACATTAACAAAACAAAGCACAACAAAGTATATATACATGCAAAAGGTATACAATATAAAAATTCCAAAGATAAAAATTGCAACAATCACAAAAGACCACACGCTCATGAGCAATGAAAAATTCAAGTCAAATAAACAAAATAACGATAAAATTGATTCCTAGAAAAAGATCATTAAGAAAAAACATTAAAATTACAATTAAAATTTACAATATTTAGATAAAATTTAATTAATACAAAAACAGAGGAAGGGAATGTCAATTTGATTTAATATATGTACAATACAATTGAGTGAAGTTGAAACTGATTTTAAATATAAAAATATGAAATATTGTCAACAATAAAACAATAAACTCCCTCATCACCTTCCACAAAAACGAATAACACACGTCTTATGAGCCATTTTCATTTTCGTACTGAATTTGCATTGAGACTCAGCTCGTGCTTAGTAGGTACATAGTTCATAATATAAGAATGTCTATGTTCGTGCTCGAACACTTGAATCATTTCTTAAACCTATTTACATTTAAAGATTTTTTTTTCCATCGCAATTAACTGTAGCTTGGTAAACTTGGCAAAGTGTGTACGGACTTCCACCAGTCCATTGGCCAGCTTACTCTCACAATCATAACAGAATGAGACACGTAGACTTAACAGCCGCAAAGACACGCGTACATACTATGAAAACCTTTACATGTACCTAAATAAAATGAACTTATTCTTTTTGAAGTCCTTGCGCACCGTCTTTCGGATGAGACGTTTAAGCCGTTGGTCCCGTGTGCATTTATGGCTCATGTGTACGTTAAAGAACGCAGTACACTCTTTGGAAAAGAGTTGGGGATTGTCTCCTGGTGTACTGCCCAACCACCACCAGATGGACTGGAAATCTTCTTCTAGACTTTCGTGGGCTATCCTTGGTG
>NW_022716829.1:2548052-2549718 GCF_011630105.1 Anneissia japonica
TGCATGTTATTTTGTAGTTTTTTCCATTGTTATGAGTGAATTTCCAATTGAATGCTGCATTTTAATAACATAAACATACAATATTAGTGACAATTTTAGGAAAAAATGGCGGCCATTTTGAAACTGCTGGCAACCCCCCTTCTGCGTATGAAAAAAAAAATGTTGCACATACTTTTTTGATTTATCAATGTCTACTCTACATCATATCCAATTTTTAACAAATATAGCAAAAAAAAATGCAACCTCTGATATTGCTACATTTCGGACTGGACTATTGTCTCCCGGTGTACTGCACAATCACCACCAGATGGACTGGAAATTTTCTTCTAGACTTTCGTGGGCTATCCTTGGTGTTTACACCGAATAAATCCAATCCAATTCTTGTCTTGGTTGAAGTTTTTAATCATAGGTGAGGTTGTTATGAATCTGGCCTTCAAAATCTTATGTCAATCAACAGACTAATCAAATACATCACAATCATTCATTCAACGTAAATAATGATATTTGAATATCTATTTATCCAACAGGACATCTATTCATTTTCGATTTAATAACCATATTTATCTATCTAATCGTTCGCTGATACAATTCAACACGCATCGCTTCGTTCCTTTTATCCACGCATTTACCTATGATAACACTTCAGATGTATGAGGACGCACGTACATCGTATGTATTACGGGAGCGATGCCGTCACAATATGTCCATATTTATTTCTATACTAATTTACTAAATAATCAAGAGGCCATTTAATGTTCAATTATAAAATGAACTCATTTAAATATTTAGGCAAAGTGAATATTTAAATGAGTTTGTTTTGATATTAACGTTTAAAGATGACACACACACAATGTTAGTATACGAATAAATAAGGGAGATTTCGCAACCTTACGAAAACGATAACGAATATGAATACGTCATTATCATTAGAATAGACTATAATAGGTCCTTGATTAGACCTTTGCGACGCTCTTGAAAGGTGTCTAAGATAGTGGGAGCATAGCTCCCGTAGGTAGAAGTCAATAATTTTATCGAGGAACACTGCTTTGAAAAAGCATTTTTTACCATCTGAGAGTGCCATTTCCGAGCATCTGATGGGTCTATTCTTCAAATTTGCTCACCTCAGCCACATGGTAGGGCAGAGTGGGTGTGGACTACCTATTGGGCACACTCCACCGCCCCGCCCCCGGTCAGAGACGTTCTGGCTCCACCCTGCTGTAGGGCGCCGTTTTTATATTGTATCATTTGGGTCTCACCTTTCCTGTGCGAGAGTGTTCCTCCGTTTGAAAGGAGAGAACCAATAAATCGTATCGTTTATTTATTTATTGACACTTCACCTTTAGAACGGTGGCACACACAACTAGTGTGGTGCGGTCGGATAACAATAACGACTAGAATACGAAGAAAATTAAAAAACAGAACAACTAAATCATATAAAGAAAAAGCACAAGAAATTAACCAGCAATTTAAGCCTACAGCTTAACTCAAAAGTTTTAACAATACAATTTTAGATTGAAAACTAAAGGAACAGAATCACAATGCAAAATTAAAATCAAAATAAAAGAGAGGTGAACTAACTAAAATTACAAAGATCTTGTAAGACAAGTACCATCAGCAAAAATAAATATAGGCCTATATATATATATATATATATATATATATAGTA
>NW_022716829.1:2549787-2550087 GCF_011630105.1 Anneissia japonica
CGCACATATACATAGGCTATATATATATATATATATATATATATATTAACAGTTTTAACGGCTATCTTGATTTATATTATATGCAACTATTTGTTTCTATCCGTATTTGAATCTATTTATGGTATTTGAATCTGTTCAACCATGAAGCTTCGTGGTCTAATGGTTTTGACGCTTGCCTTGACAGCGAGTGGTCGCAGGTTCGAGTCCCGCCAGAAGCATTTTATTACACAATTTCTTTATTAATTTATTTACAGGACTACATTCGTTGAGAGCTATGCTACACGATGTATTATTATGTCC
>NW_022716829.1:2550317-2560092 GCF_011630105.1 Anneissia japonica
ATGGTTTTGACGCTTGCCTTGACAGCGAGTGGTCGCAGGTTCGAGTCCCGCCAGAGGCATTTTATTACACAATTTCTTTATTAATTTATTTACAGGACTACATTCATTGAGAGCTATGCTAATCGATGTATTATTATGTTCTTTATTCGATTACTGTATTTACTTTCTTTGAGAATTTATGTTATATATATGTACATACATACATATAAATATATGAAGGAAAAAAATTATAAAAATACTAATTCAAAGCAACAATACATTTTGATATATAAGCGTTTTCCAATTAACTCAGAGTTTTTTTTTTTAATTCTGAGCGTCTCTCCAATGTATTTATTGTATATTTTTTACAGTAATTATCCAAAATAAAAGCAGAATCGTTACAAACAAAGACGGAGTCTGCTCCTAAAATATACAATAATTTATCATCAATAATTGATGTTGAAAAAAAAGTCCATGTATCAAAAAGTTCACAGGTTATTCTTTAAATTAGTTAATATTTTATTTTTTCTAATGTCGTCAAATGCCGTACATTTTAATAAGAAATGCTTTACATCTTCTATTTCTCCACTGTCACAAAGGGTACAAACACCTGAGACGTCATTGGACCATTTATAAGTTTTACAATCAAGGGGTAGCGTGTTAGATCTTAACTTGAATTTTAAGCTTGCCCCATGAAAATTAGTTTTGTCCAGTCTGAGTATGTTAGTAATTTGCGAGAAGGTTGAAGTTTTGAATAATTATGTAATGAGGTTGTTTGAGTTAATTTGTTAGACAACTCTGACTTATACCATTCTGATACATAATTTTTAAGAATACTTACAGAAAAAGAATTAAATGTTATCAAAATCAAAGAAATGGTTATAAAAATCTATATCAGGACATTTTTCAAAAATATCAACACAAGAAGTAAGGAATTTGTATTTCAAATTATTAAAATCACTTTTAAGTTGAAGCATAGACTTAAGAACAATATTAGGCCACCTATAAGCATCCATGTTAATAAAACGGTCAAATAGCTTAGCTCTGGCCACTTCATGTAGTTGTGACAAGGAGCACATCCTAAGTCACCATATAATGCCTCTGTGGGTGTATAACGTGGGGCTTTCAGTAGGAAACGAGCCATTTGAATTTGTACTTTTTCTAGATTGGCATTGTCTTTGTTAGATTTCTTATACCAAATACTACAGGCGTAATGTATTGAAGGAAGGAAGCGCGATGGTCTTCCATAATATGTTTCCATAGTAAACACGATTAAAATCATCTAGATTTGCTTTAATACCCTTAATATAGGCGATAAGGCGATTGCCCTTTTGAATAACATGTTCATAATGAGTATGCTCCCTTAAATTTGATGAAATAATGACCCCCCCCTCCAAATATTTATAACTGTTTACCTCTCTTATTGTATTACTGCCTAGCTTCCATTCTTTGTTCTTATCAATTCGTAACGTAATAATAGTAATATCAAAAGGAAATTCTGAGAATGACACTTGCAAAGCATCATTCCTATTAAATTTCATGATGCAAACGCCATCGAAATCACACCAATGGAAAATATATGTGCAGACTAAAGTTCTGTACACACTATCAAATATACCTTTCCGGAGTGTCAATCAAACTTGACAACTGACTAATCAGAACAGCGCTAGGAATACGCGCGCGTCTTACAAACACACGTGTTGTCCCACAAACGCTCGTGTTCGCGTATGTTTTAACACTGCTGACTTGTGGGACCTTAGCAACAATATCCAAGGGGCGGAGCTTAGCGGAAAGGTCCATTGTATGTGATATGCCCATATTTAGGAGTAATATGACATTATCATGCCCAAAAGGCACATCACACACGTTTCCACATACATTTTGATGGGTGGACAGTGCAATGCAGGTGTGTATAAGGTTTGAGTTTATATGTGTGCGTGTGTGGGGGGGGGGGGTTGCCAGTGTATATCAGCTGTCCATCAAGACGTCGGGCATATTTTTGTAGAAATCTTAATGTAAAGACGAGCAAATATCGCGTTGGAACAAATATCAATTTTCTCTGAGCGTCTGTTTGCCTGTGGGAGGCTGAACGGATCGTCATTCAAAATAAGCCGCGTATACATCGTCATGTTGCGTATGTTGAATTTTGTCGATCGACGACCGTCTGGGTAATGTGTGCCTAGTTTAGGTTTTAAGTGCTGTTAAATCGTTTTAAAGCCTTAATTAAATACTTTATACATTGTTTCATTTCAGATTCGCTTTCCATATGATTCACTAAGTTCAAGTCATAACAGAAAATGTCGGAAGATTGTTCACCTGTAGGAATACCGCTGTGGGGGGGGGGGTTGCCGGTGTACCGTATATCAGCTGTCCATCAAGACGTCGGGCTTATTTTTGTAGAAATCTTAATGTAAAGACGAGCAAATATCGCGTTGGAACAAATATCAATTTTCTCTGAGCGTCTGTTTGCCTGTTGGAGGCTGAACGGATCGTCATTCAAAATAAGCCGCGTATACATCGTCATGTTGCGTATGTTGAATTTTGTCGATCGACGACCGTCTGGGTAATGTGTGCCTAGTTTAGGTTTTAAGTGCTGTTAAATCGTTTTAAAGCCTTAATTAAATACTTTATACATTGTTTCATTTCAGATTCGCTTTCCATATGATTCACTAAGTTCAAGTCATAACAGAAAATGTCGGAAGATTGTTCACCTGTAGGAATACCGCTGTGGGCAACCATTGTCCTCGGTATACTATTTGCTGTAATTACGCTCCTTGGAATTGGCGGCAATGCAATCGTCTGCTACATAATTCTTGGGAACAAGTGCATGCGCACTGTCACAAACTACTTTATAGTGAACGTCGCCTTGAGTGATTTGCTGGTGGCGGTTTTCTGCGTTGAAATCTCGTACTATGAGGCAGTATTTCAGTGGCCGTTTAGTGACGACGTATCATGTAAACTAGTTCGTTTCGTTCAAAGCGTTTCCGTCTCCGTTAGTATTTTTACGCTTGTCGCCATCAGCCTCGATCGCTTCTTTGCGATCATTTATCCGTTCCGAAAGAAAATGGAGTCAATCCACGTGATCATCATAATCATTCTTATTTGGTGCGTTTCACTAAGCCTAGCAGTTCCTCTATTATTGCACAATTACACGTTGCTTTACTCTAATTTCACCTACTGTGGAGAAGTGTGGGATTTTGAAGACAAAATTATAGACGACCAGAAGAGGTTTGCGTATAGTATTAGCATGCTTCTTTTGCAGTATTGTATACCGCTTATTATTCTTGCCGGGGCATATGGTACAATTGGATGGAATGTATGGGCTCATAAAACACCTGGTGAGGTTGAGCACACGAGGGATCAGAAAATACGAGAGACGAAAAATAAGGTTTGTTGCGTTATGAATTTGCTGGGAATTATTTAACGTGTACTATGCGTAGGCCTATATAACTTTACGATAATTATTGACTCGATGCGGGCGCCCTAAATTTGAAACGAATATCTAATTTACGTTTAAATTCCAGCATATAATAGGCCTATAACATGACAGTCAGAACAAAGTAGAATGTATTGATGGTTAACGTAGAAAATCCATTAGCAATTGATGTAAGAATTCAAATGTAATGTACATCGCGATGAATCGTCGCATTACGCTTACAATAACCTCGAACTTAAGAACAGCTTTTCATATTAAGAATGACATGAGCACATTAACGCACACGGACTGTTCATGAAATTAACACAAGTAGAAACTTAAGGTTAATGAGGCAGTTTATGACGGATTCAATTGTTATTACTAGGGTTGCAGGAAGTGATTTAATCCTTCTCCTGTGGTAGTTATATATTAATATATTAATACTTAAATTACAGCATTATAGGCTATATCATAGTTGATTGATCGACATAATTTTTTTATATTACCGCTATTCAATACAAACGATGAATAGGTTGTCACTCAATTTCTCAGAAAACAGTCATAGGCCTATATTTAAAAAAATGTGACTGAGGATGGTGAACATGAGGACTGTCTCTTATACACATCTAGATGTGTATAAGAGACAGGTAAATACAGTGTTCGAATAAAGGACATAATAATACATCGTGCAGCATAGCTCTCAACGAAAGGTAAATACAGTGTTCGAATAAAAGACATAATAATACATCGTGTAGCATAGCTCTCAACGAATGTAGTCCTGTAAATAAATAAAGAAATTGTGTAATAAAATGCCTCTGGCGGGACTCGAACCTGCATTATTCGAACACTGTATTTACCTTTCTTTGATGATTTATATATAATTTAACAGTATTAACGGCTATCTTGATTTATATAACCGTTTGTTTCTAGCCGTACCTATTGTGTAATGGAGTGTATCTGGTGGTATTTGAGTCTGTTCAACCATGAAGCCTCCGTGGTCTAATGGTTATGACGCTTGCCTTGACGCGAGAGGTCGCAGGTTCGAGTCCCGCCAGAGGAATTTTATTACACAATTTCTTTATTCATTTATTTACAGGACTACATTCGTTGAGAGCTATGCTACACGATGTATTATTATGTCCTTTATTTGAACACTGTATTTACCCTTCTTTGATGATTTATATATAATTTAACAGTGTTAACGGCTATCTTGATTTATATATGTATATATATAATAATAATAATAATAATAGTTGGATTTGTATAGCATATCATGCAAAAACCCTCTATGCGCTTGGTGATTTGATTTAGCTGTTTAAGTTTGAAAGTATTATTAAGTTTTAAGTATTTTATTTTGAAAGTGGAAATTTTGAAAAAAGATGTTACCCAATAAAAACTACTCCTTAAACTTAGGCCTAAGCATGGTTGGCCGTTGGCTCCGAGGAGTAATATATATATATATATATATATAATTATTATTATAATGTAATGTTGATTCTCTTTGCAGCTTGTCAAGATGTTTGCGTTTATCGTGTTGGTGTTCGCCCTCTGCTACCTCCCCCAACACGTAATGACTTTGGTACAAGACTTTGACAAAACCAATAAAGTAGGATGTTACAAATACGCCCGATTAGTTCATACTACATGCCTGTGCATCGCACTCAGTAACTGTATATACAACCCTATAATTTACTGCTGGATGAACGCAAAATTTCGAAACGGGTTCAAAGCGTTCTTCAATTGGATTTGCCCGTGTTTTATTCGAAGGCCTGTAAAGGATGAATACTGGAGCCTAAAACGAATACCAACGCTACAGACACAAACTACGGATTCCATGGCAGTAAGGTCGGACAAATGGGGAAGCGACAGCCGGAAATCAAACCAAGGCAGATTTGAGCACCAGGAGAATAAACCCTTTATTAAGCATGTGCCGAGCGCTAAAGCTTCACCAGCCATATCACCAGTATCTGTAGATTTTGACACAGAAAACTCTAATGTTCGACAGAGTTCAGATTAAGGCACTAGAGTAAAACAGAGCCTACAGACGTTTTGTGTGGTAAAACAATACTGCGATGATATAATTTGTCCACTGCGTTGAATGTGGTCCATGATGTCAGCTTTCAAAATTGTTTTAGGCAATTGTACGTAGCCCTACAGCTTATAATTTAACAGTGCAGTAAAATATTGCCTGTGTGAATGTTTTCGAGGGGTTTAAGGCAATGTATAAATGACAAGACATTTTTTCACCTCAAGAAACTGTTTTTTAACTCCACTGCCTGAAAGCGGTTGACAATGACATGAAAATCTACCTGTAGAGGGCAGCATCTTCATTAAGGAAACTGGCAGAATGAGGTGAATAATTATTATTTCCAGGACATTGGAAATACATATCCTCATACATGAGGACTCAAGAGATACAAGATGTTAAAGGGGAATTTCTCCCATGTAAAGACTAAGTGATCAACACTTATAAAACCCTAAATACACTGACCATATAAGGTACCATGGAGCTGTCTTAGCTCATTGATATTACACAAACACGTAAAGTGTATATACATACTTACTTGGTTATAGTTTTACTGTCGATTGATGGCAATATTTGTTTGTAAACGTATCGTACATTTGTCGATAACATATGGATGTTCCGTGATATGAGAGATGTTTTTTTTTTTATAAGAAGAGGCATTTAAAAATCTGGGGAAAAAAGAATCCGAATAAATATTAAATAATAATACTAATTTGAACAATTATAAAGCGCTTTAAAAAGACCGTTTAAATGGATCAAAACATTTTTAATGGAACAAAGATCAAACCAGATATGTTTCTACTTATTTGCAGATCTACTACAAAACCCTTAAATTAATTAACAACCAATTAAGGGTAATTAGGATAAGTTTGATCACCCGGTTGGTCAAAATTGCCTTTGCGTACGGGTTGATAATCCCCTTATCGCGTCGAAATGAATTCAATGGATTCGAAATGAACCATTGTACAATCTTTGTGTAGAAGGTAGAAAAAGTAGTAGGTGCCGGCTCATGGTATTTTATAATAAACAAAAAGTTAATATTATTATTTTATTTCAGTAGGTATACATTTTTTTAACTGTGCACAAATACTTGACCCATTGAAAATGGTATGGTCTGATTATCAGACCTGAAACCGGAGCTCCGCCAGAGGAGAATCTGTGGGCCTAGTAGAATATCGTCATTTATATACTGTCATAACTACCATATTTGTTATGTAAATACATTAAAAATTATATCTATACGTTCACCTACACATGTACAAACTAAAAATCAAAATAATATTTCAAGATAAAGCAAATATGCCTGGCATTCTAAACTCCAAAGTTAGGCCCTTCTGCTCGAAAAAACGGTCGAATATGGTTGACTCTTACAAAAATAAAAAATCCGACGTCGTTTATTAACCAATCATATTGATTTTTATATATGTTGTAGGTAATAAATAAAGCTACATGTTGCCACAACAATGGCGAAAATCGGCCCAATATCAGCGGAGCTGCTACATAAAAACCTCGGGCGATTCGCCACATTTGTACTAAAAACCGTAGTTTTAAGCCACATTTACATTAGACAAGATTACGACACGATACAGATGCGCGCAGTGTTAAAAACAAACTAGGCGATGATATGCCGTTGTCGTGTCGTAATCGTGTCTAGCGTAAATGTAGCTTTACACGGGAACATTTGAAAAACCACGATTACAAAATTAAAAAGTCCGACGAGATTTGGCAACCTTATGGATTAAAATTAAGATTACTAAAACTATTATTAAATTTGGAATAGGATAAAAGAACAATGGCGAAAATCGGATAAGTAGAAGTGAAGTTATGAAGAGAAATGTGCGAGAAAATAATTGAATTAAATTAAATGCCTTAGCGACGATCAAACTTATCCTAATGCAGATTCAGAATCAGAAAACTTTATTGTCTCCAAAGATAAAATTAATTTTCTCGTAATAAAGCCTTAAGTAACTATTGTACAAAAGATTTGAAATAAAATACAACGGTGAATTACAATAAAAATGGATATTTAAAAACGTTGAAAGACTAAGAAAAGTCGAACACAGATAAAAACAATAAAAAGTTCCATTGTTGCTGTTAGTTATTATTGTTATTATTATTAGGCCTATTATTATTATTATTAAGTTAATAATTTATCATACTTTACAACCACCCCTCTAGAGCCTTATTTTGAATAAATGCCTCCCTAGAATAAACGCCCCGATGTGTTAAATTTTCCTAATATACACCCTCTAAATGACTGTAAACCAGTCTAGTGGAAGCAACATCATTCTTAACACCGTCTATTAATGTTGTACTCTAGTAGAATTACATTTTTTTGGTTGGGATCAATATGTCTTTATGATCTCGCAATGACACATCTGACGATAAAATTGTGCTGTATTTCCACATAAATTAAGGGACGTTTATTTAAGTATACGTATCCATATTACACCAACAAAAAAATAAATAAATAAAAGCCTCCCTCGAATAAACTCCCCCTCTAAAACCCTTCTCAACAATAAACGCCCCCGTTTTTTCGAATAAATAAGGTATTTAAATTTTTTTGCCGAAGACGGTATATCTTTAATTTGGTGTATTGAGGCTGCATTACTAAGGTGTTGGTGAGGATTGTCAAAGAATACTGCTACGTTGAGTCCTACACCACGAAAACAGTTGTGTATCTCAGGAAGCCGTGGACGCACGCCCTTCCATAAAAGCTTGTGCCCCTCACAGGTCGTCCCCATTGAAAATTTCCAGGTAATTAAAAATCACATTTTCTCCAGCTAGTGCCCCTATCCTGAATACCATTGGGCCTCTCAATTTCAACCTCGCGCTCCTTCCATCAGTCCCCATATCAATATCCCTAGATACGCCACTGCATGTAAATACACATAACTAGGTATACCCGTCCCATGGTTGTCGGCTTTTAATGATTGTAATGACGTTGATCGGGACGATGGCGAGAAGGAGCTTAACGACGACGATGATGAAGATGATGTCGACGATGATACATTGATGAAGACCGCAATGGGAATGAGAATAACGACGAGGATTAGGACGACGATGATAAAGACGAGAACGAGAAATAACTGATGATGATAAAGACAAGGGTGAAAATAACAACATAACAATGACGTTTTGGGTGGGGATTAGATGGTACAAAACAACAACGAATTAATGTAGGCGATTAAATGAGATGAAAAATGATGTAGATAATGATAATGAGGGGAATTATTGCATGCTGATGTATTATTATATTTATCATTATTATTATTATTATTATTATTATTATTATTATTCTGTTATTATTATTAATAAAACTTATTATTATTATTATTGATTTTGTTTTTTGACGATTATATCAACGATAAAACGATGATGAGGACGATGCTTATAAAGAAGACGTGATGATGAAAACAATAATATGGAGGACGAGGAGAATGATGGTGCGAATAATGATGAAGAAATAATGTTGTTGATGATGGTGGTTATGATGATGATTATAATGATAAATGATAATGATGTTGAATATTATTATTATCTATTGATCATGACTATTATGATGATGATTTTGCTTGATGGCTGGCTGTGCTGATGACAATGTTGATAATGATGATGATGATGCCTATGATGATGCATGCAATGACAATGTGATGATGAAGGCGATAATGGTGACTTAATGATATTAGTGATATGGTGAATATAGAAATGGTTATTAGGACAATATGGTCGAAATGCCAACATTGATCAGGTTAAAATCAACAGTGGTATTACTGGTCTATACTACAATGACGCCAATACTTTGATTTGTATATATTGATATTGATGATCAAAATAAGTTGATAAAAATTAATCACCATTATTAATATAAGTAAAATCATAAACACAAATTATATATCAATGATCATCATCTAGGTCAAAGGTTAAATGTTTACACAATCGTCGGATATACTTAAGTGACCTAGTTTTGAGTCAAACATGTACAGATACTTAAATAAATTACACCGGCTAGGGCATGTGTATTTAAACTGATGTTATGAATCAAAAGCCACGTCGTGTTATGATAAAATACGCTAAGGCATTTGTAGTACATTTTGAAAACCTCTGAGTAATAACTGAATAAATTTAGCCGGATTAACTCGAGCCTCTGCGTGGTTTACTTGATAACTTGATTGAATTGATAATTTATAATACATTCACAGTTTTATTTCATTGGGTACAGTATATATAAACAATCGTACATATGCATATATATAATAGGCATAGGCCCTATATATATATATATATATATATTCCAATCTGCAGACAGTACCGTTTCGATCTTGTTAGATCTCATCAGTGCAGCTCAGGATTTC
>NW_022716829.1:2560178-2576992 GCF_011630105.1 Anneissia japonica
CCATTGTGCTATTATTTACACATAGCCTCCGAGCCCACAGCCGATACAAAATCAAGAAGTACTCCGCATGCTGTCTCTTATACACATCTAGATGTGTATAAGAGACAGTATATATTCTTACAGTGTATTATTATATTATATGACTATATTACATTTCTAGGCCTATTGTTATTTTTACACTAGAGATTTGAGCTACAGTATTGCCCAATACCGTAATTTAATGAAATTGATGATGTCGCGTAAAATTCAATTATACGCGGAGCAATGTCACCCATGAAAAGGTCAGGTCAGTCGCGCGTGACACGTCGATGATGGTGAGAAACCAATCAATTTTTTCATCGTTAAAGAGATCATTACAGTATACGAAAATACAAGGTATGCCGGGCTGTTTGTCATCTACACAATTCAACGTGAACAAGTCCTATTAACGTTTGAACATCTGAATTGTTTATTGTCCGAACCACCAGTAAATAGGCCTACTACTAGTACTAGCATGGAAAGTGGAACAGCACTCGATGTCACCACTGATGAAGAACAAACGTTGATGATGTTGGTAAGGCCTTCTTCCAATGTATTTTTCTGGTGAAAATGAAAACTGTACTTAGAAGAATAGAAGATTGTATGTATGATTAGGCGGAGCCATGGCATAAAGGCCTAGGCCTATAGTAGGCTATACATCGTTTAAACTATGACATAGATTACTATTTACCTATATACAGTATTTAATTTACTGAAGTTTCATTTCTGGATAATTAAGAAGGCTTATATTATTATTAAAGGTAGCTGGCTTGTTTGTATGCCTAGCCCTTGTAGGCCTATGCAATATTAATTAGGCCTAAGGCTGTCTATCTGAGAGACTAGCCTAGCCCTTTCCTTCCGTAGAGACAATTTTGCAATTCTGTCAATTTTTTTTTCTCCGTTTTCTTGCGAGTTCTCCATAAAATCCCACCTCTCCCTTCCTTTTTATGTTCAGATGGAAACAGATAAACAATGATACATAACGCCATAGGGTGGAGTTGATTGTGTGTGTGCTCGAAATTAGAGAAAAATCGAAATTATATACTAAGATTATCCAGGAAATCAGAGAAAACTCTAGTAATAATGACGTTCAGTGATTGGCCCCTATTCATTAGGCCATGGAGGTATTATAAGATTATGTATGTTATTATAAGATAATGTATGTTGTAAGTAGAATTCATGTAGTTAGAATTGTGTTTTTGTGATACCATATGTGCTTTCTAATATATTTATATTTATTTTTATACTGAAGTAGATTTGCAATAAGGAAGGAAAATTTCAGAATTGTACCTTGTATTTTTATGACAATAAAAGATCTGAATCTGTATCTGTAATAGTTGTTATAAGCGCCTCGAGATAGGTTTCGATGGGAAGTGCAAAATAATGACTTAATTTCAAATACTATTAATATTTGGAAAAAAACATCTGTTACTTATTTACAACAATGGTTTAAATATCAGAAATACACTAATAACAAATTAATGGCTTAAAAGTGTGAAGGTCAATGTACATGGCCCTACATAGTTGTATGACCTGCAATAATACTAACATTAGAGTATACCATCATCTTCATATCATATGCCATCACCCGCTCTGATTAGTACATTTTGTCGCCTGATCATTCCATGAATTCTATGTTGCTGATTACAACCGGTTCCTTAAATTGCTTTAAAATTCTAACGAATATCCCTCTCCCTGCTACCTCGTTGTTATTCGCCTTTCTTCTTTCTTTCAGTTGTCACCAATCCCTCATCTCCATTCTTTCACATCACATTACAGGGGCGTCGGAAGCTACTTTTATTGGTCCGTCCAAATACACACAATCATCATTGCATTAATATGACTTGTTTTTATTAGTTTTGTCTTTGAACATTTTGAGAATATGAACCTCTAGGTGCCCGGAAACAGCACTCTCATACCTTAAAAAATCTGACCGGTAATTCATATCAACAATAAACAAATATTTTTCCTAATACAATTTGAGGGGATGCAGTCACCCCGTCTGCACGTCCTATTAACGTTTAAACATCTGAATTGTTTATTGTCCGAACCACCAGTAAATAAAAAACACAGTGGAACAGCACTCGATGTCACCACTGATGAAGAACAAACGTTGATGATGTTGGTAAGGCCTTCTTCAATGTATTATTTTGTTGAAGATGAAAAATTGTATTTAGAAGATCGTATGATTAGGCGCAGCCATAGCATATATAATCTAGGTCTAGGCATATACCTCGTTTAAACTATGACGTAGATTAATACCTATACAGTATTCAATTTACTGCAGTTGTCAATTCTTAATCATCTTCTTCATTTTATGTTCACATGGCAACGGATAATTAATGATACATGACGCCATTGGGGTGCGGTTGATTGTGTGTTTGCTCGAAATTAGAGAAAAATCGAAATTATGTACTAGGATTATCTATAATGCTGTACACTAGGTGGTATGATGATACGTCGTAAAATTCCCAAAAAATCAGAGAAAACTCTAGTAATAATCACGTCAGTGATTGGGCCCCTAAATTCATTAGGCCTAATATTAGCCTACAGTACTTAAGCCTATAGTCGTAATTTCCTTTCGTTATTGTCAAGCGCCTTGAGATTGGTTTCAACGGGGCGTTATACAAATCACAAATAATGATAATAATAATAATAATAATTATTATTATTATTATTAATAATATTATTATTATTATTATTATTATTATTATTTACAGCGAAAAATAATAGAAACACTTATTTATTTATTATTTTTATTATAATTTGTTGTTTAAAAATCAGGGTACACATTTTTTGAATTCAATAATTTCTATGCACAAGTTAATAATTTGTATGTTATTGCAAAATGAGCAAGTTTATTTAAAACTTATTTTTTATGATTTTTTGACATTAGCAAGTTACAATACATCTTTAAATTGCTTTAAAATTCTAACGATTGTCCCTCTCCCTGCTGCCTCGTTGTCATTCGCCTTTCTTCTTTCTTTCAGTTGTCACCAATCGCTCATCTCCATTCTTTTACGTCACATTACAGGGGAGTCGGAAGCTATTTTTATTTAAAATATACACAATCACCATTGCATTAATATGACTTACGTCAATCATTCATACTTGTACTAAATATATCAATTAACCATTCATGATTTATCATTTATATTTGTCACTTTGTCACCATGGGATTTCAGAAATATTAACGTACGTACAAGCAATAGTAGTTAGACATTGCTTTAACAGTAGAAATGATAATTTTTTTAAATGGTGTTTTACCACACCGGCCTCTGCTCAGTATGTTGATAAAAATACTCGAAAAATTGACACGTTTTCGTCTCGAACCTGTGCCATAGCTCATCTACGGGTTGTACGCATGTATATTGGGCGGCCTGGGCCATGTCATAGTAGGGATTTTTTAAATGAAAAAAGTGGAAATCGATCAGTTTAATTGATTAGTAAGTAAATCTATCAGTTAGTAAGTATGTAATCAAAATTGCTGATTTTCGCTGGCATGTGTCCTACGACCCTGACTGGAGCCGTTGTAGGGAGTTGAACTACAGTAAGCTACAGTAGCTTATTCTAATATTGACCCTCCACCCGAAGTTGATTCCCCTGATTCTTAATGCTCTATTGCGTATTTATCATCTGGTAAATCTGTCCATATGATGGGAATACAATACATGGTCCTCCTGCCATTAATAAACCAAAGTTTACTAGATAATAGGCCTAACACTAAATAATATACCAGCAGTCTGTTATTTAAAAATCAAACGTATTCACCTTGCTTAATTCAAAAGACATTTAATAGGTTTACTAAATAATGCATAGCATATTCTACCCCGTGTATTCATAACACATGTTTAATTTAGACCACATTTTTTATATGTATTTCACAATATCTGTCAACTCGTTTAATATAGAAGCACATTCCTTGTTATTCATATTGCATTATATAATATACGGTAATTATGTTCGTGTTTCTTGCAATTTATTTATTCATGGAGGAATAAGAACTGTGCCCTGTGTATATATAACACATGTTTTATTTAATTAGCATACTGTCATCATTTTAGAGCAAAATGCTGTGGTTGGTGCTGAGGTGCGACAATTTTGAGAATATGAACCTAGTGCCTGGAAATTGCACTCTTAATACCTTTAAAAATCTGACCGGTAATTCATAATCAATAATAAAAAAATATTTTTTCTAATACAATTTGAGCAGGGCTGGCCTGTTTCTGAGGTACATATAGTAAATTTCAAACAGTTTTGACCAGTG
The DNA here is from genome assembly GCF_011630105.1 of Anneissia japonica. Taxonomy (NCBI): domain Eukaryota; kingdom Metazoa; phylum Echinodermata; class Crinoidea; order Comatulida; family Comatulidae; genus Anneissia; species Anneissia japonica. The sequence continues at coordinate 2,564,464 of NW_022716829.1, forward strand.
ATTTTTATTTTGACTTTTTACTACTTTACTATTTTAACTTATTAATATCTTAACTTATTTCTCGTCCTTGTCAAGTTGTCTTGTGATTATTCATGTAATTTTATCCTTTTAACCAAAGGAAAAACAAATTCCTACTTTAAAATGGACAATAAAGTGTTCTTGAATCTAGAATCTTTTTTATAGGTATTTGAACATCCGTCAACTTGTATAAATATAATAGACTTATAGTCATTGTTATTCATATTACTTTATATAATGTGTTCGTGTTTCTTGCACTTTATTCATTGAGGAATAAGCACCTCATTTCATGTAATTATGGAAATGATAAGAAATTTTGAACAATTTATTTTTCTATCATTTTCGCAATACACTGTCTTTCATATTATTTAAAAAAACTAATTGTGATTTGGTCATTATTTTTCTAGATATAGCATTCTTAACCTGTGTGATGACAGTAGGCCTACTCTCGATAAAGCGCCCATCGGAATCTAGTTGAGCCATTTTTTTTACGTACGGTACTTTGGTAAAAATTCATGAATTATTCATAATCACCCTTATAGAACATATGTTTCGCATGCCCTATTTATAGGTCTGTGTCTCCCTCAATGATCAGCTGCCCTGTGCATCGCAAGGGACCCAGTGTTTGATTTACAAAAAAATAAATAAAATTAGATTTTGGGGGAAATTCACTGAATTATTTCTTAGCAGTTTTAATTATTTAGTAAATTCTTGAATTTAGTGTAGTAATATAACGTACCAGATGATAAACTTAATATTACAAACAGTCGTTTTAATATACATTAAATGCTTAATTGTTTGATTTCGAATCACAGTCACATTCATATTCACATGTATAATTATAGAAAATTTAAAGTATCAACAATAAATGAAAATATGAAAATGCGATGTAATGAATTACATTAGAAGCAAAGCTTTTAACATGTAACGCTTTTAAATAATAAAATAATATTAATTCTTAACACAAAAAAAAAAACTTAATCTAGACCTAGGAAAATTTTTGCTTTCGGGGCCTGAATAGACAAGTGAAATGTTTTACTAGAATTAATTTAGCATTTTAGTCATCTGAACTTGAAACTATAACCTAAGCCAAAACTTGAATGCTATAAAAGAGCATTTTAGCTTCCTTGCCCATACCTTATTTAACACTGCCTTCCTGACGACCTTCGAAAATTAATTTAATTTAATTAAACGAAACATAAATTGTATATTAAAGACGCAGAGTTTATTTTCAAATTATATAATCAATAAATTTTTATTTTATTTTTTTATTTTATTCAGTATAAAACCAACAGCGATGAAAACCGCCACTAACAGGTTCAACTAAAACATATATAAATATATATTATAAACTTCAAAACTGAAATAAACTCAAATACACTTACACAATTTTAACTACTTTGCTTTTAAAAATATTAAGACTATCATAAAAAATATCAATATTAAAACAAGTATCAAGTAGTCTATTAAATTCGTTCGGTAAACGTTGAAAAATACCCCGTTTTGTGCAATCAACACGACCGTAAGGAACATGAAGTAAACACTTACTTCGGGTACGAGTCGGGATGTTTAAACTGAACATAGAAACAAGAGGACAATCATAAATGGAATTTAAAGACTTATATAAAAAACCATGTCAAAAATAATTCTACGATTTTCAAGAGACATAAGAGAGACATTATAATTGGGACAAGTATGACTAAGAAACCTAATAAACTTATTCTGAACATTAGAAATACGCTGAGCTTGTGTAAAAGAAACTGAACTAAATACATCGTGTAGCATAGCTCTCAACGAATGTAGTCCTGTAAATTCATGGTTGAACAGATTCAAATACCACCAGATACACTCATACCACCAGATACAATACATTTATTAAGTCCTTTATTCAAACACTGTATTTACCTTTCTTTGATGATTTATATATGATTTAACAGTGTTAACGGCTACCTTGATTTATGTTATATGCACCTATTTGTTTCTAGCCGTACCTATTGTGTAATAGAGTGTATCTGGTGGTATTTGAATCTGTTCAACCATGAAGCCTCCGTGGTCTAGTGGTTATGACACTCGCCTTGACAGCGAGAGGACGCAGGTTCGAGTCCCGCCAGAGGCATTTTATTACACAATTTCTTTATTCATATAATTACAGGACTACATTCGTTGAGAGCTATGCTACACGATGTATTTATTAAGTCCTTTATTCAAACACTGTATTTACCTTTCTTTGATGATTTATATATATATTAACAGTGTTAACGGCTACCTTGATATACAGTATATATATATATATATATATATATATATATATATATCCGTTAACATCATCAGAGCTATGAATCTTTTTTATAGGTATTTTTCATATAATTATGGAAATACTTAATTATACAGTACTACTGTAATTGTAACTACTGTACAGTACTTCATTATACAGTAAAAAATGAAATTATTTCAAATTGTTCCATTTTTTATTTATTAATTTATTTATTTTTATATATTTTGTTTATATAGGCCTATGTGCAAGTTATGTTTGATTGCGTCAGAGAAATTAGAATTTGGCTTACAAACGATACGGTATTGAGTTGTAAACTATTGGTCCGGCCAAAACCGGACCGCTTCCGACGCCCTTGCATTATTTGACTTCTGTTCTTGCCAGCACTCCATTGGTTTCCATTCTCCATTATCAGTTAAAACCACATTTCAGGTCTTCTATAGTAGTTCCATGAGGCATATTATATTCAAAACATACGTCTGTGTATATAACAACCCAATATTATTCCAAAAGTATAAAAATAAGTATTCGTAATTATGGTTACCGGAATTTATGGTACTCAAGTGCGTGACACGCAAGGGATATCCGAAATGCTAGGAATTGTAGCGATCATTAAGTTCTTGATGTTTAGGTCGAAAAGGATGAGTAATTACAGAATGTGAAGTAAATCAATTTATCAAGTAATCAGTGGCCTATCTAGGTGGTGTGCGCCCTCCCCCTTATACACATCTAGATGTGTATAAGAGACAGAAATTAGATTTTGGGGGAATCACCTAAAATCACCTTATTTTGCGAATTAGCGCTCTTCAACTGATCATCAGGCTCTCCACTTTACCTTCGCACCCCATCCCCCCACCCATCAACTCCCCCATTTTAAGACTTCTAGATACGCCACTGCAAGTAATAATTCCAGTTCATCCTACGAAACATTTCCGTGGCATTATAACAAAATACTGGTAGAATAATAGGCCTGGCTAAAATGAATGGTATTTGTATCATCTTTTTTCAGTTGGTGCTAGTGATTCTTATGAATTACTGGAGTGGCGAAAGGGGTGCTCCCCCAACCGGAAGCAGCCAAAAAATCTAACCAAGGTAATTCGGCCTATAAATACATTAAATAAATGATTGACTACGTAATCTTAGGTACGGGATACACATGGCTGAAACTCCGAGGCTCCTGGAATAGCCACTGGACCCTCACAACACCACATAGTATACAAGAAACATCTCAACCACAACATATGGATTTTTCCTTAGCATACACCATTTTATTTGGCCTAATTTGCAACAGCGCCGCCAACGTCAGGAATAGGATCTTTCATACTGGGGTACAACGATCGCGACCTCGCTATATTTATCCTATTGATTGCATACATCGTAGTAGACTACTTACAGTACCAGAATTTTATTATACAGTATTTTATCACGTTTTGCTTATTATTGTCCTATATATACGTTTAGTAATTATCTTAAGTGTGTATATATATAACTAATTATTGAAATTATGAGATAAATACATAAAAAAAATGCTACATACCAGGAATCGAACACAGGTCGTTGGCTTTTTCGCATTAGCGAGAAATATCAATATACATGACTATAGCCCACAACATACGAGACTACGTTTATAATTCTAACATAAATACAGTTAAATAAATAGTTCAAGTTGATGATAAAATGAGTCTCGGAAATACAAGACGGAAGTAAAATTCTCTACATAGGTGTAAGCATATAAATTGTAAAGGGCGAATAATAAATTTAAATGTTGAGGAAATAGCTCTTAACTGATTCTTCGGTCTCTATTGCCAATTGGACATAATGATATCATTTCATAAACATATACGGGAAAATCACGGGTTTATATCACATATGGTAAGCGTTAAATAGGCTCTTTGAATAAAACGGTGTCCTTTGGAAACAGTTTAACTTAGTAAAGTGTGAACGGATGATGAAGCATACACAAAACATGAACTTTCACCGATATAAAAATGAACTTCCACCGATATAAAAATGAACTTTCACCGATATAATAATCGTAATTGCGTTCATTCCGGTTTTAACTAGGGACAATATGTTGATGTTGACGAACTTGTAGCTCACTGAAGCGGGTCAGAATCTATTGTTCATTTCAAAGCACACGTAAGTTCCGTGCACCAATAACAAAAGAGGTATTTATCGCCTAAAGTTAAATTGGATTAAGTACGCAATTCCATGCTGGCGTAGTTCATTTTAATAAAGCCTTTTCCGGGTCATCATTGTAAGAATTACCATGGATGTATAAATACTACGTTTTTGCGTTTTATATCAGACTCAGTGAATACAACAACGAAAAATAATCGATATACATAGTAGGCCTACACACAGGTTGTGTTGTATTCAGAACTGATAGGCCTACATCCTATTGGTCAGAATGGCGAACATCAATGTTGCTTATGCCGTTGGTGAAGAAGTGTCAACAGTTGTGAAAACTCCTAATGGTAATGGGGAGCCTAACGTGAACATAAGCGAAGAAGTGCAATGCGCTGATCAAAATGGAAATGCTACTAGAACCAATTTTGAATCTGACCCTGTATCCTCCGTGCTCCCACAGACTGCCAATGGGGAAAATGTGACGATGGATGGTCCGGTCAGTGAGTTATCTCGAAAACATAGATTTGGAGATCATGTGGGATCGACACTCTCATTTCACGACATCAACTATATTGTACCTGTTAAGGTCGATGGAAAGAAAGAAACGAAAGTCATATTGAAGTCTATAAGGTGAGTAACAACACAAACTTACTTATTGTGCCTACCTTTAAGCATGGTGTAAGCAAAATATAATAGGCTAAGCTCGAAACTGTGCATGATGCATACCAATGCCTTTCTTTTACGTCTATTGAGTGCTAAGCGATAGCGCACTCCATATACGTCACCTGTGTTTCATGTGGATGTATCTCATTTTGGTATCACGACTTGGATTCTCACCTGTGTATATTATTTTCTTACATGTGCATATGATTATCTCATTAGGCACCGGTATCATATATATTATTTTGAATTATTTCATTTTCTGTAAATTAAGAATATGATTTTTTTTTTTACATTTTATTTGATTTAAAGATTGTTAAAATAAATAAATCATGTATGCTTTTCTCACTGCATAACTCATACTTGTCTATTTCATCTACGCTCAATGAGTGAATTAATTATAATCGATTCATTCACATTTTATTTCATTTTCTCTTTATTTCGGAATTCATATCCATGGAAATATATAGGCCTTATACCATTGAAAAGGAAAGGAAAACAATGCAGTTTGTAAGATATACGCGCTCTCTCCATTTTCTGAATATTTAAGAAAATATTCATTAATGTAACACAATAGAGGAAGAAAATGTCATTATATACATATATACCACGTGTGTTCCGATATTCTGTCGGAACACACGTGGAACACAAATGATTGTGTATATATATATATGTGTGTATATATATATGTGTGTATATATATATATGTGTATATATATATATGTGTATATATATATATATATGTGTATATATATATATGTGTATATATATATATGTGTATATATATATATATGTGTATATATATATATGTGTATATATATGTATGTGTATATATATGTATGTGTATATATATGTATGTGTATATATATGTATGTGTATATATATGTATATGTATATATATGTATATATGTATATGTATATATATGTATATATATATATATATAGGCCTATACTCAGATACGTATAATATTAGAAATTCTTGTAGTATTTGTCAGCGTTTAAATTGAACATTTTGAGATTTGATAATATACAATTTGTAAAATTTCGTCCCTTATTTAAACTATAATATTACAAGTACTAATAATGATAATTAATAGTAATACTGGAAATTTGTTTCCGATGGTACCGGTATCCTTCTAAGAAGATGCTCATGGCGCAACGACACAACAGTCTTCAAAACCTTAAACTACCTAAAACATTAGTTTAAAAATACTAAATAACGCGGTGTTTTCTTCAAATGGAGTACTGGCCCCGATACCGAAAACAGCATCACTGCCACCCATGTGTACTCATATAGAGTTCTATTTTCTCTATGGTGTACTCAAGCAGTCCGTTCGGCAACATGCTGGGCACCCCGGTAGCTTCCACCATGGGTTATAACCATGGAGGTATAAATTATAGATAACTATACCTCATTTTAAACAAGATAGGCCTATTTGAGTTCTTTGTTCTATGTTTTAGGTCACTCAAAACGCGTATATTTTTGTCACTACTATGCCAGGATAGAGGGTCAGTATTTAAGATATATTTATGTTGGCATATACCAGCTGCAAAAGTGAAAATACGTGAAACGATTAAATATTATAACAACTGTCTGGAATAAAATAATTTATTAGATGCTAAGCATACATACAATGGACAGCCCGACATGAAATATGTGTTATAATTATGTTTAAAAATAATTCACAGAATTGTAAATTCCCTTCTGGTTAACACAAGTTTAATAGGTTAATACCAAACCAGTCGCATTCTCGTTTGACAAAGTTAAAATGGCCCGGTTTAAAGTTAAGGAGGGCGATCATAAATAAACACCATTATTCATATTGCAAGACGGACAGGTACCTTCACGATTGTGGAGGCCTAGCCATTATTAATCCTACCTATTACTTTAGTCTTCAAACTCTCATTTCCTACAACATATTCCCCCATGGCCCATATAACGTTTGAATATACAGTATTTAATGGACCAAGTCTATTGAATGAGCTACAATATTAAATAATTAAATTAAAATCCCAACCTGTGTTAAAAAGGAAAATTAAATATGGTCAATTTGGATACATTCACTTAACTAATTTAATTAAAATGTTATATTTCGTTTATCAGCTTTAAACTTTTTAGAAAATGTTTCTATGCGTTGTTTCAACTAGCATAGGCACTAAATAGGCCTAGAGGCTTATGTAGTTGTCTAATAACAAATAAATATCTAATAGAAACTGACATTCCAATATATTTTAATGATGTAGAAGTAGTTTTGCAAATAAATTATACTGAACGCTGGCTAATGAATTGATTTAATTGTTTTGTTATGTATTTATTATTAACAACTAGCAACCAGCTTCTTTGTAGTAAAACACATTACATAGCTTCTTTTTTTTTGTTTCAGTAAAATAAGGTTCAACCATAATTGTTTGATTATACTTTCAGAAGCAGTGGCTGCATATGCCTATCTAGTTTACATTTGTTCAATTCATGTACATTTATTTCTCAAAATGTCCAACTCTAAGAGCTCAATCACCAAGCGCATAGAGGCTTTTTCGCATGATGCGCTCTACAAATCCAACTATTATTATTATTATTATTAAACACAAATATTCAGGCACCAAACAACTCAAAAATAGAACTGGTACAAATTAACATTATTTGTATGAAATATTTGAGAAATTAAAGAAAACTTTCAATTTCATAATTCAAAAGAAACACAAGTTTTTAATTTCAATATGTTCCATACCCTATTAAATTGAATGCCAGAAATTTGACGGAACGCAAAAGCTCTAAGAATTTTCTAAACGTTTTTTCCTCGACGTAAAAACTCTGCTTCGCTTCTTCAAAAGCCATCACACTGTACTACTAAAATAATGCCGTTTTGTGCTTTTCTCTGTCTATGATTTTCACACATGTTGGAGTTACCACCAACGAGGAACATCCGCGACATAAGGACTTGATTTCGTTATCCTATGTGTGTGTGTGGATGTGTGTGTGGTTTTTTTGTGTTTTTTTGTTGGCAAAATTAACACATTTTCTTGCTGATTACTTCCAAATCTCGTAACTGTTTTGACGTCATTGTTTCACGCACCCGATCTACGGTAATATGAATGGTACAAGTCCCACATGCCCACATTCATAGCCATTTATCCCTGGTTCTTAATAGGTGGCCCGCGGCCAGATTTGGCCCGCAGATTGATTTACTTTGGCCCTCGAGAAAAAACAAAAACAAAATAATAACAAAAAATACTTAAAACAAATTAATAATAATAATAATTTTGGCTTGTATAGCGCACAACGTTATAATCATTCGATGAATACATTTTTAACTAAGTAAAGACAAAAATTCAGCCCCTGGGTCATGTGCACTGACAACTTTACGGAAAATCACATTAATATTATCGAATGACAAGCTGGGCCGGGTCATTCCTTGGCAACTCAACAAATTTTCAGTAAATCTTGGTTGGGTACCGTCTCGGTTGATAGTCATAATTGAGAGCTAAAAAGGAGTATGACCCCGAAATTTCAAATGACCGTAAGTTCTAAACGACTTGGAATTGGCAAATAAAATTTTGGGTTTGTTCGTTAGACGAAGTCTCCTGATATATATTATATTATATCCGAATTTCAAGAAAATCTGAGACGGTACCCAGCGTCCTATTTGTTGAGTTGACAGGGAATGACCCAGCTATAATAGGTCATAAATAGAATATCGACATATACCTGTCTTGTCAAGTTTTGTCTCTCTGTTTGTTTTGTTCATTGTATTTCGCGAATAGTGTTTGCATTTAATTTTACATAGTTAATAAAAACTTTGTTATAGGCCTATTGACCTTTGTGTTATATTGACACATACATACACACACACACACATACAAATAATATATAAATATAAATAAATATATAAATATCATGTCATGTCATGTGCACTAACAGCTTTACGGAAAAGCAGCTTGGAGATGTTATAAAAATGATCAAATATAATAGGCCATAAATAGAATATAGGCCTATATACTTATACTTTATGACTCTGTTTGTTCTGTTCAGTGTATTTTGTCAATAGTGTTTGCACTTAGTTTTACATGTTTAATAAAAACTTGGTGTACCAATAACAGTGCTCTGAAAACTCAACTCTAAAAATATTTTGGCCCTTTAAACACATTAATTAAGAACCAGTTTATTACCTTTGACTGGCTGGAAAACTATTAGCCTGTAATAGCGCTCAAATAACTTGTAAAATCTACGACTACCAAAGTGTTTATTTTTCTTTAATCCAAACACGTCTTATTCATTGTATTTTTTTTTTATTGAATGTGTTGTTGATTTTGTAATCTTCTAACTTTTCAGTGGTATTTTCAAGCCAGGAATGAATGCTATTCTTGGGCCGACGGGCAGCGGTAAAACCTCGTAAGTACGAAAGATTATTAAAAACACAGAGAAAGACAATACTCATCCGTGTGATGTCTTGCAGATCTTCATAATATATGAATAATATATACTATTGTTAAGCTATATTTCTATGCTTCTTAACTATAGACTCAACACATTTTTTTTTTTAATATATAGTAAAGTAGGCCCTGTATATCTCTCAACTTGGAGTCATGATTAATTTCGAGGCAGTGTGGTTTTCAAAATATATGTTTACTTTAATGTCTTGAGTGTATACAAAACATTATTCATAATCTGCTGTTAGACTATCTATGATAAACCTGTTTATTTAACCATATTTCCCGAATGTAGCCTTAACCATATGTCACTATAAATTATGTAAATATAATCTTTTAACAATTGAAGTAAACAAACGATGCTGCCGTGTGTGTGTGTCAGTCTTTACCTTATGAACAAAAGGAGAATGAAGTGAATATATCGATTATAATATATTAATGCTTGCTTCAAACAATATTTTATAACGATTATAGTATTGACTATTAACATGGAATTTATCCCAGTTAATTATGATTTTGTTTTATATAACTCCGTTGAAGCACATTATAAAAACTAATACACAGTTGTATAATGAGGTCGTCAAACTATATGAGAAATACACAGCACCGTTTGTTTGGTTACAAGCATAATACTTTGCACAATACAACTTGAAATCCGCAGTGTAAATAGCATTGTATTATATACAATTAGTTGGCCTTTTATAATGGTTTGGGCTTTTCAAGGGTATTTTTATTATTTATTTGCATTCCCAGGATATACGACAACACACCCCCATGAGAACTGGGTTTAAACAGACCCTATATAGTATCGATTAATAATATAACACCAACTCAATGTATGAAGTACTCTACGTTTGCCTCATTCAAAAAATCCCTTCCTTTTACACATAACCTGTAATTGTTATATGTAAAACATTCAATCGCCATGGCACACACATCTCCTTAATGTAATTCATTTTCATATTACAAAATATGCATGACCATATTCCTTTTCTTATGTCACCTATAGTTGCTGCGAATAGAGCGTTATCTTCATTCACATCACAGTTGTATAAATACAATAGTATTTGTGCATTTGTTACCGTATGTTTTTATTCATAGTCTCTTAGATGTTCTAGCTGACCGAAAAGACAGACGAGGCCTAATGGGTACCGTCCTTATTGATGGAAATCAGCGACCATCTAACTTTAGGCTCGTTTCTGGATACGTTGTTCAGGTGACTTGGAAACATTGATTTCATGTATATGCATTTAATAAGCCATTTCGTAGTCTGAACTGCGCATGCCCATATCAAGGTCAATCTACATGAACATAATACACACATACACACCACAAAGGTTAATGTCAATTGAACTTGGATACGGGCATGCGCAGTTCAGACTACGAAATTATTTGTTCGGCTTTATTTAACAGCCGGCGGACGTCTGACTCGATTCCATAGAGGCCGGAACGCGAGTGCAACCGCAACGCATCGTTTTCAATATATATTCGTTCATACTGCCACCGATACAGCAAACGGTGCTTCGTCGTCAAGCGCGCATACAGAGGCGAGATGGACTCGCTGTTCGGCCGTCTGCACATAATAACCAAAACAGTCGGGCAATTATTTTTTATATATATAATATTTAGATAGCTAAGGAAATAAAAAGAAAAAATATACAATTTTCATAAATTTTCATAATAACAATAACATACTTTTTCTAATGTGTATCTTTTCAGGATGACGTTGTTATGGGAACACTTTCAGTACGTGAAAACCTAGCGTTTTCTGCTGCTCTGCGACTTCCGAGTTCGTTAACAACCAAAGAAAGGGAAACGAGAGTTGATGATGTTATAAAGGAGTTAGGACTAGAAAGATGCTCAGACACACTGGTTTGTTATTTAACATATCGTCAATGTTAGAGATCCTTCAGTTTGAGCGACGATGTGAACGTAGAACGGATTCACTCATCCGTGATTGTCCTATGTTCTCTGACCAACGTAGATTCGGGCCATACCAGGGGCGGATTTAGGGGGGGGGCCGGCCCGGCCCCGGCCCCCCCTTTTGGGAGGTAAAAAAAAGAAAAAAAGAAGAAAAAAAGAGAGAAAAAGAAAAAAATGATAGCCCAGAATGCCTCAAATGTTATGTTCGGGCGTCTAGAACACTAAAATTTCGCGGGGCCATGCCCCGGACCCCCTACAACAGTGTTGTCTCAATCAGCCCAACTTTCGGCCCCCCTTTCGGCCCCCCCTTTTGGACATTTCTGGATCCGCCCCTGCATACTGCGCCCTAGAATTGAGAGTTTTGTCACATGTTGTGCAGATAACTTCATTGTCTCTGCGCTTCAAATTTAAAATTTAAAATTTCCATAGGCCTATACACGGCTGATCTGATAAAAATACTGTATTGAAAAATCAATATTAAAATATGAAAAATGGAATTTGCTTTGGTTGTTGCTCAAATTCAAAATGAAAACAAGTAGGCATACAATTATAGAAGTTTCATCAAAACGTCAATAATGCCTGGTTTCCATACAATCGCTACACGCTATCGCCGACAGCTTTCGGCAGCGGCGTAGCTATGTGCGAAAGAACCCCACTGCAAGATTAATAGACCTTTCCGGAGTGTCAATCAAACTTAACTGACTAATCAGAACAGCGCTAGGAATACGCGCGCGTCTCACAAACACACGTGTTGTCTCACAAACGCACGTGTTTGCGTATGTTTTAACACTGTCGTACGCGTCTTGTGGGACCTTAGCAACAATATCCAAGGGGCGGGGCTTAGCGGAAAGGTCCATTGACGGGGCCTTTGAAGTGATAGGGGAATTCCCTAAGCCACCGTTCCGCAACCTATGGGTCTCGACCCAGTGTTTAGGTCGCGAAATAAATTTGATGGGTCGCATATCTCTTCAGATTGTGGAAATGTAATACGAACGAAGACAATGGAAATCAAAATTATAGTAAAGAAACGTGCATTTGTAATGCGTGCGTTGTCAATAGTTTCATTTTCAATAATATACTATCAAAACATTTGTACTT
>NW_022716829.1:2582104-2598687 GCF_011630105.1 Anneissia japonica
GCATCGATAGTCTTTGGTTTCATTGACGTCTCATTGAGCATAATTTCTCCGTACTATCTTCGTAAATTACAAGTGATTCGCGTGCAGTATATATATAAAATAGGTCCGTTATAGAATCTATAAAATTCCCAAATAATAAATTTAAAACATTGAACATCACATTTAAAATAAGAATTTATATGATTGTTATTAAGTTATTAACTTGTAAAGATTCAGAGAAAATACGTTTTTGGCTGATGCATACCATATACTGTTACGTTCGTCTAGTGGTGATATGTAGTTTTGACCGTAAATAAAGTAGGCTAAAATCCCACGATGTTTTCTTTAATCGTCCTTATTAAAAAAAACCACGCATCTTCAAAATAGAGGGCGCAGCCTCATCACAATACCAACATCATTCACCAGAAAGGTCGACTGTATGCACGATTCAAGATTCAGTATAAATTTATTGCAAAACATATACATATACATATTGAAATATACAATTCATATAAAAAGAAAAAAGACACATAAAAACATCAATAGTAAAGCAGTGTTTTAAAACAATGCAAAATTACATTATTTATTGGCGAGGGAAATTGTTTTTTTCATTCAGATTTTCAATTGAAACCTAATAACCTAAGTAGGACTACAGCAAATAATTAAAATAGTTAATTATCTTTTATCAGGTTTGTTTTTGCCTAATTATGACTTATCTTGTTTACATCACTTTCATGTCAATTTGTGTTCAGATACGGCGCATTCTTCTTCATGACTATGAACATGGTATTTAGCAACATGAGTGCTGTACACGTATTCATCAAAGAGAGAGTCGTTTTCATGTAAGTAGTATAAATAAATGCTTGTACAGTACAGTAGCCTACTTATATAGGGCTTTTCACATGCTACGTATAAAAACGATTTCGACATTAGTTTTCCCCTAGTCATTGGATTCACATGGAACACATGTAGGCCTACAACGTGCAAACTCCTGCCCTCTTGAGAAGTACTCTTAGTCGCCGCATGCAGTGCATTGCGCAAACCAAATACTCAAATTATAGCATGCACATCCTTAGGCCTACCCTATTATAAATTTTGTGAGATAAACGTGGTTACAATTTCTTTGCCACACAGGCGAGTTGCACATCTTGAATAGTTCTCTTAATCACCATAATTATCATTATAACCATCAACATCATCATCACTTTTCAACAAAGCCATTTAATATAGACATATATACACTATATATATATATATATATATAAGATGTGTATAACATATATTTTATATATATATAATATAATTCTCAACTTTTTTTTAACATGGTGTAACCTATATGATTTTTTTCAGACATGAATCCGCAAATGGCTTTTATCGCGTTTCGAGTTTCTTCTTTTCTAAATTTTTCTTTGATATACTTCCAATGCGTGTTTTCCCAACAATTTTATTTTCTCTCATAACCTATTGGATGATTGGTAAGTTTTCAAAATGCAGATAATGTTGTTTAATTAGCTTGATGTTGACGGTCGTGTTTATGACGTTAATTATGGAGATGATGATAATTATTATGAATAGATAGAGTAATGATGACTATGATGGCGTTGTGGTGATCATAAAATTATACAGTATTGTATGATGATGACAATCATGATGATCGTGGTAAATTGTTTTAGGTGTTGATGATTCTTTTGGACCATGGTGATGAAGACAGTGATTTTACCGTATTTTGGGTGAATGTGATGATTTTAATGCTATGTATGACGACAAATGTTATTGTTGGTGCTGATGAGATGACTGATGAGTGTGGTGATAATTTGTACGACGATGTCTACGACGATTTCACTGAGCTTAGTGGCTGTGGTGTTGGGGAGGATGATGTTGGTTATTCTTATAAATTGAACTTGTAATCATTGCTCATTATTTTTTCGAAGACGTGAAAATATGTTTAAGGTAATAATATTTGTTTTAATCATTTCAAAGGTTTGAGAGCAGAGGCTGACAAGTACTTTATTTATTTATTAAATCTAATAATGACAACCACGGCTGCATCTACTCTGGCGTTGTGTGTCGGTGCTCGCATCTCCACAGTTAGCATCGCCACTGCGTTGATACCTATGTGTTTCGTCTTGATGTTGGTAAGTGATTATGCCAATTCGTGGTTCAAATTGCGCTTGCCCTTTTCCATGGTCAATCGATATAAACATATGTCGCTCACATCACGAACTAACACAACCCAAGTAGATTGTGTTAGTTCGTGAAATCACAGTAGCGCGTCAAAACGAGCGCGTATTTGTTGTCAAGCTATTTTGTATTCTTTACCACACAAAAAGTCCTTAACAACAACAGCGCGTATTTTGACGCGCTATCTTGATTTCACCAAAGAGTATAAATAGAACTATTCATATTTATTTATACTCTTTGATTTCACGAACTAACACAATGTTGTGTGTACTGTATATTTTTTTAAGTCGATTGACGTTGATACGAACTACGAATTGGCTTAGTGAATTGTTTTCCAAAATTATCTCGATCACATAACGTTAAATGCAATTCTATGATATTATACATTACAACTGCTTAAGATTGCATATCATTATTTCTTTAGGTACTTTTTTGTTTAATGGGAAAACCAGGAAGTAAAACAAAAACATGACTAAGTTTATAACACTTAGGAAAATGGATTAGAATATCCCAACCAACGTTGAAAGTATTAGCTTTTATAAGGAAATATAGACAGCTGTTGGCTTTCGAATACGTGTATTGTAATTATGATAGATAATCTTAACATGGACTATGGGCACTATTTTAGCAGTAAATTTATTCATTACAAAAACAATACATTTCTTTACAGATTTTCGGCGGATTATTTGTAAATATCACATCACTTCCGGTCTGGCTGGAGTGGTTAAAATACATCAGTATCTTTAGATACAGTTTAAACGTAAGTGGATATTTTATTTTAAATTGATAAAATTTCTTATAGACCTGGTCTGAACGTTGTGTGAAAATAGGTTATTGTCATACTGTACTCCATTTGATCGTCGATGTACTGTTAAGTTGGCTTCCTAATAATATAAATGTAAAACGACATCAGAATAATATAATTCTAACCTTCATATTAAACTAAAATTTGCTATAACATATGTTTTTATATGAAATGTTACAGCATCTAGGCCTAATTTATCTCATCAATTAATATAATTGTTATTCATTTGATTTTAGACTTTGTCAGTAAATGAATTTACCGGGATGACATTTGTAGAAGGAAATGATACGTAAGTGATTGTTAATGATAAATGTGCCATATCGATTGTTCTGACTGGTTTTTGTTGTTTAACTGGTTGGTTGTTTGGTCACTTGGTTGCCTGTTTCATTGATTGATTGGTTGGTTGGTTGGTTGGTTGGTTGCCTGATTGATTGATTGATTGATTGATTGATTTGAAAGAGGAAAATTAGAAATGGAATTAAAGAAAATTGAGAAACCCTTTGTATTAGTATTGTCGCTGATGTCATCGTCGTCGTATTCTTCGTCGTCGTCATTTTCTGAACCTATAGGAGAATGACTGACTCCGGGGTAATGGGCCCATTACTTTGATTTTTTTCTTTCACCGATCATTTTTTTTATGTTTATGTATGTCAAGCATTAAATAAAATCAATCAATCGATTAATTTATTATTATTATTATTATTATTATTATTTTTTTTCTATATGGATATTCTTAAATATTTTGTGTGTTTTTTGTGTTTTTGTCTCTGCTTGTTCATTTTTGCATGTTTGTTTTTGTCTCATTTGTTATTGTATTTTTTCTAATTATTCAAACATTTTTTTCTGATGTGCTTTATATTTTTAAGTTATTTTTAGAGGTGAAGACTGAAAGATGAAGCTTTGTGAGTTACCGTAAATATGCGTGGGAAAATACCTTTATTAAAATCTATAAAGGTACAATATTATTCATTGGTGGTAAAATAGTGGAGAGATCAAGTCGATGAGTATTTTGAAATACACTACACTGCCCGTTTTTGATGCAGAATATTTGCTGTAAGGATATTTTTTGTGTAATAACATACCGTAGAGATAGTTAGACTTAATAGGAAGATTACGTAACCTTACGAAAACAATAACGAATATGAATACGTCATCATCAATATCGTAATTCAAAAATTTATGACAGTATACTGTACGAGCTGATTATGAACCCTCATTCATGCAAAAGAAGAAAAGAAGTTTCTAAAAATTTGATGATGTAACCGTATTCGTTATCGTTTGCTAAAAGCTTGCTAAAATTCAATTTATTAAGATCATCGTTTACTTTCCGCAGATTTGAAGGGATTAAATACTTGGAAAACCAAGGGATTCCGACCGGTACTTGGGGTTTGTGGCAAAACCAACTTGCATTGTTCATCATGCAAATCATTTTCTTGACTCTCGCTTACATACAGTTAAGATTTATTCCTAAATGGAAATAAGGACCAAATTTGTAAACTAATTCCTCCATGATGTGACTAATGTAAAAATGTCTTTTTGTAATTTAAACTCTTTAATTTTTATTTTATTTTTTTTTTCTATTTTTTTTTTCTAATTTTATATTTTAGTACTTGATCTAATGCAGTATTTTTATGCCTTATTTGATAGCAGTCATCAAGTTTTCACTGATTTTGTTGTTGCCCATCTTGTACGGTTGTGCCTGTTATAAAAGAGAAACAATAAAGTTACTTACTCTTAAACTTTGAAGGAAATATAAAAAGAATATAACTTTACATTATTGTTTATGTTCATTGTAAATAATACTTACATACTATGTGGTGAGTTGTAATGATACCTTAAATGTTGTGTGGCTATTATCTAATATATACACTAATACTGAGGATGCTCATTCTATGCGTTATATGGTACACAGAAGTAGAAAAGACGCAATTGATTGACACCATGACTATAGCTTTGACGCAAATAGCCCCATTAGATAATAGTGTTGACAAATCAATATTCATATTTTTTTACTTCACCTTGGCAGCATAAATATAGAATTTGAAAAAATATGAACTAAATTAAAAACAAGACAAAGGGTTAGACAATCATAATATAAAATGCTGTATGAAATATATTTTAACCGTAGTTAAAATAACCTGGGCGGTCGACGTAATTGACTTTTTCTCTATAAATTCTAATTCCATAATTATTTCAATTAAAAATGTATTGCTTTTAAAATCAATCTGTGATTTATTTGTTTTACTGAAATGTACGGTTTTAATATGCGTTTGTTTGTAAACCGTGTAATGTTACTTTATCAGGTTCCAAGCATATTTGGATTGTGTTATACAACAGAGACCCGGTGTACAATTAAAAAAAATCGTAATTTGATTAGGCCTACGATTTATTTATTACCGTATCGAATATGTGAGTGACTAAATTTGATAGCAAAATAAGTCGTTTAGTCGATAGGTAATATCTCGTCAAATTGCAACTTTTCTGTGTAGAGTTGTTTTACTGAACAAAAGAAAAAGAAAATAATAAGTAAGAAGATGACGTTTTCATACAAATATAATTTGTTACTAGTTACTAGTTTTGGAAACACTCTACATATATAAAATTGGAAGCTTAGGCCCTATATATATTTGTTGAGACATTAATTTAAGTTATATTGTTTCAGTTTGTTGGATATGTATTTAAAATGTTATCATATATGTATATGTACATAACTGGGCCTTTGAGCTTTCTATATATTAAAGCTATATATTTGAAAAGAAATTTGAGTTTGTTCTCTTTATTTTGAGAAAATAATAAACAAGTGACTTTTTCTTCAATAGCATTCTTTAAAGAAAAAATGTAAATGTGAAGCGCTTAGAGGCATTGTGCATAAAGCGCTATATAAGAGCGACATATTACTATCTATTATTATTATTATTATTATCTATTATCTATTATCTATTATTATCTATTATTATTATTATCTATTATTATTATTATTATTATAGATATACTATAATAATAATAATATCTTTAATAATAATAATAATATCAGTTATCATTTGAATAACTAATTTGTATATTTAAGTAAGTTATTAAATTCAAATTCATAATTTGAATGAGAAAAAAGTTCCCCTGTATATTTTCCCCTGTGTACATTTGCATAGATCCTTAAATTGGTAATCAATTTAATGATTTGTAGTAAAATGTCTGTAAATCGGTGAAAACTACCGTTTTCGATCAGTGTCCGTTGCTAAAGTTAATATTTTGTTTTATTCCGTTATAATGTTGTGGTACAGGTCTCTCTCAATATTCATTAGAGCATTGTATACACAAAACATCATCTTATGTTGTGTATTACTTTGATGTAATATCATATCATCATCGTTTGGCGCACCGGATGTGGCTTGGACTCCCAACAATATTCATTAGAGCATTGTATACACAAAACATCATCTTATGTTGTGTATTACTTTGATGTAATATCATATCATCATCGTTTGGCGCACCGGATGTGGCTTGGACTCCCAACCTTGAGGTCGGGGGTTCGAAACCCTGGCTGTGCAAATCGCTTGTGTCCTTGGGCAAGGCACTTATCTACGGTTGCCTCTCTCCACCCAGGAGTACAAGTGGGTACCTGGTAGGTTCAAACACAACCTGGTAGGTTCAAACACAAGCTGATTACTAGCTGCAATATTATGGAATGATAATATAATTTCATTTACTAATTTAATTTGGTGTTCAATGTGTTTGATCCAATGACCGGGGTAGTAATGTGAAGCCCTTGTAAAGGCCCGTAAGCCTATATATAAGAACGACATATTATTTTATTATTATTATTTACAAAAAGCTGCATTAAAGTATTATAATGAAATCAGTACACTAATTATATATAAATAATGAAAGGGTAATCAAACATTATTTACATATAAGGTTACTGGTTCCATTATATATAAATAAGGAAACACACCATTATATATAAATAATGAAAAGTAACTTACAATTATTTATATAATAAGTTCACTGATTTCATTATATATAATGAAAAGGTAACAAATCATTATATAAAAATAATGAAAAGTAATTTACAATTATTTATATATAATAAGTTCACTGATTTCATTATATATAAATAACGAATTGACTTCAAACTCATTATATATAGATAACTGCTTTTACATTTCATTATATGTAAATAATAGCTGTCGCAAAACCATTATATGTATATAATGCTTGGACTTCAAACTCATTACCTGTACATATAATGCACACGCGTTATCGTGTCAAGGTCATTATATCTAAACCCCGAATTGGGGTTTAGATATAATAAGATAATTTAGATACGAATACCCGCAATTGCGAACGGCTCTGGGCCCGTGCCGCACGTAAATGAGGGACTCTACTGTAATGGTTTCTTACTACTGCCAATTATATATAAATAACTGTTGAGGTCGAGTGCCATTATATGTAAAAAAAAATCGTAGGAAGCCATGGTTTAAAAATACAGTAATTCGTTATGCAAATTACGAAGTAATAAATATTCATCAGTGCTCTAACTTACAATTAGGGCCTATTGTGTGTGGTCTACAGGTCGCAGACCATCACATATCGAAAATGGCACAGCAAGGGATACAGCAGATTATTGAATCTGCTGTACTGCAAATCTCAAATCAATTAAGAGAACCCCAAAGTGAACGCCGCGGCCATCAGGAATCTCGATTTGAGTCTGTCGTGTCTGGGCCCCGAGCAATGTCCGGATTAGCTGCTCTGGTGATAGGCATAATACCGAGGTTCATCAACTTTGGTGTTCACTTTGTGGTTCTCTTAATTGGTTTGAGATTTGCAGTACAGCAGATTCAATCAGTGATGGAGCCAAGATCTGCCCGACGGAGGGGCTAAAGGCCCTGACGGGGGTGGGGCTAGTGGAGCGAATCGAGCCTCACTTAGTGGGGGCCAGGGGCGGCCTACAGCCCCTGTGGGGGTCCAGGGGATTCACCCCCTAGAAGCCACGGATATTTGACGAATTATGGCGAATTTTTATTACTTATTTGATAGGCATCGAGCTACTATAATATGACTTCATTTAAAGGCTATGTTTTTCCACGGATAGGCCTATTTGACGAATTATGGCGAATTTTTATTACTTATTTGATAGGCATCGAGCTACTATAATATGACTTCATTTAGGCTATGTTTTCTAATGTCGAGATGAGCTTCCAAAACCAAAATATTTGAAATAAAACAAGAAACAAAGAGTATGCAATGTAACCATCTAATTTATTTTCAGATCCTCTTTCCTCAAAGTGAAATCCTACATTTTGCACGAAATCTGACAACACGCTGTCAAGGTCGAGGTTGCTTCTATCGCGATGTATTCCAAACATTATGAGGCTATCCGAACGAGCATTTGTCGTAACAGAACGCAGATTATTTTTAATTAGTCTAATTGAATTCAGTAATTCTCATTTGTATGTCTCCCTTATTTATGCCCTTTTTGATTGTTTTTGTTTTGTACGTTTCCCTTTTGTAATTCTGATGTAATGTGTCCTGCTTTTCATTTTGACTATTAAACTGGAGAATTTTAAATATATTAAACTTTTTTATTATTATTGCATTGAATTTTTCTGTACATTTCAAATTTTCCTTAAATTTTCCATAAAGTTATTTTGAATTTTGAATCCCGGATCTTGCAAAAGAAAGGTCTTGCCAAGCTTGGATACCTCTATACTCTATACAAAAACGCATTGACGTACCTATTATACGGTATTACATGAACATTTTGGGGCGTAGTTTAAAGTCAACTAAGACCATGCCTTCAAAAAGGGACACAAAAATAGCAGGTGACATTACAAAAATCATTGAGATGGTGAATAAGCTCACAAAAATTAACGAAAACCGAAGTAAAAAAAATAGAGGAGCCTCAGTAAGCCCTATAATTTTAAAGTAACTCACAGTATTAAAAACCTGTTAAAATTCATTAAAATTCTTTTTAAATGACCTAACGTTAATATTGAGAACAGAAAAATAATGCGAAATCATGGTAGTATTGTTCAGGTAATTCAGAGGAGTGACGTAGTTGTTATTCACATTCACCTCAAGCGGATTCATCATCGATGTCAAGATTCATTTAAAGATGTTAAGGAATCGAGGCATCGGATTGATATAAACCATGCTATATTAAAAAGATAAACAAAAAATAATGTGGACAACAAATAGTTAAAAGGCAATTACTTTTAATTTATCGCAATTTACTGTACTGTATTGTATTGCATTAGCAAATAACAATTTCTTCTGAAGTCAGGATTTAAATATCGTTCGAAAATATAAATATAAAACAATAGAACAGACTGAACAAATCAAAGGAGATGACTGTGGTGTAAAGGCAAATCGCATGTACTGTACGTCAAAACATGGAGGAATTAGTTTAGATTCTAAACTAATTCCTCCATGGTCAGAACAAGGAGGTAGGCCTAATACCTCCTTGGTCAGAGCATGGAGGTATGGTCAGAGACGGTGCTCGTTGTAGATTCCTAGCATATTAAGTAATGGTTTAGGGAATTCCCCAGAAATTCCACTAATTGCGAACTCAATGGAACAGCTCTCTTCATACGTACGTCACACAATATTTAGTTGAACGTACGAGAAGCAGACGCGGTATGTGATAATGAATTGGTAGGCCTTCCAGCAGTGCCGTCTTTGTTTGTGTGTGTGTTTTTTTTTTGACAGCAATGTGTCATCATTTTGTTATTTGTAAGTTATCGCTAGTTTATTTGCTCTTAATCTTTGCTGATTGTTGGCGTTCATATATTTAACTAATTCAGTGCACAACACTGAATGATTTGGACTGAATTATTTAGTAGGCTCTGGCCATCATCACGTTGTTATCTAGTGGTAGTGCTAAGTGTGAAGCCCATGTTCATAGAAATGCGGATAGTTCCGGTTTCTGCAGGCCGTTCATGACGGGCCTAAAGAATTTATTGTTATTAATATTAATATATTTGAAGCCGGTGTTTGTATTATTGGTGTTTGTGTATTATTTATCACTGCACCTTTTTAAATAGGTAAGCACCTTAGAATTTAGATAGATGTGAAACATTAAAAATACTGGGTTATTTATATGGTATGTCTTTTTCTCTTTTTTTTCATAGAATTGGGTCAACTGTTTGACAGTCATGTCAGTTTTTTCAGTTTTGGTACTTGCTACTACGATCTCTGTCTCTTTACAGGTGTGTTTTATAGCATAATTCATCATCTGTTACGCATGTTCATCTTTTGTTACCTCGTGCCCTTTCTACTATCTAGTTCCATGACTTTAGGCCAAGTAAAAAAAAAGTAGTTTCTCGTCCTAATTTTTTTTTTTAAGAGGATGAGGGCGGTTTTTTTTTTCTTTAAGAAACAAAAAATAAAAGGGGGCGAAATAAAAAAAAAGCATGCTATCTATGTAATTTTAATTATGTTGTAATGTAGTTTAAATGTTGTGATGTAGTTTATCATGCTAGAACAATCAAAACAAAACAAATATTTAAATTATAAACACATAAATATATACACCTAGACTACAAATGTAAATAAAAAGATCATGTAGGCATTTAGAATGTCAAGCATAGTAGGCTTTCAATGTTCAGAAATAAATCTTGGCCGTTTGGTCCCGAGTTGTATTTCAGCGATGCAACTCGAATTATGTACATTGTTTAAATAGTATAACTAGGCCTAGAGTTAATGTACATGTACAACCAACCAATACTAATACTTGTGCACTTTTGTGTATTTATCGGCTGTTGGGCCTTCGCCATCAAATTGGCCACTGGCGTATTCATTGAACACATCTGCCAATGTCAAGCTATCTCATTTACAAAACGACCAAAGTATGGCTTTAAAAATTTAGATGGCGGATCAGTGTGTGCACGTATGCACACACATATGAATACCATTGCAAAACTATTAAAAAAGAAGCAACTTGACTATACAGCAAAGATAAACAAATACAGTAAATAAAATCAAACGCTTTCCTTCATGGTTGTTTCTTCTTGTTATTTATCACGCCAATAGCTTGCTAAAAGTAATGCGGCCCAACATGATTTAGACACGTGATACGGATATTGCAATATGTTTATTGGTCAATTCTCTTTATAATTAAATCGTATGGTTTAATTATAAAGCTAATAAATGTTTGCATGATAATACCTACTGTAGCAAACATACAGAGTAAGAAGACAAAAACAATTTGAAGGTCTAGCCTATGTCTGAATGTGAACTAGGCCAAGGTGATGAGCTTGCTTGATGGAAGCACTGCACATGCATATCTCTAAGCAGATTTCCATGGAATTTTTGAAAAGTCCGTATTCATTGATCAAAGAAAAAGAAAATTGATTGATTGATTAGACTGATTGATATCCAAACAGAAATTAAATAAGTAAATTAATACAGTAGTAGAAACGGATTACTTTGCCTTGGCTCACTAGTGGTATATTTTTTGACGTAAACCAGGTCAAATCACAAATTTTCGTGCAAAACTCTCATGTCACCTTGGTCCCCGTCATTGTGTGGTGGAGGTTTGAATTTTATTAGGTAATTTTTACCATGATCTATAAAAAATGAAACCATGACAGTAGGCCTAGAGTAACGGTAGGCGATTTTTAAATTAACAAAAAACACAAAAATTACTGAATGCCTAGGCCAATTGTAGACAAATTGCTAGGTAAGACCAGACCATTTGACAGCACTAAATTCGAAACCCAGGCTACTCTAACATGTGAAATTCCCGGCCCTTTCGATGCCGGTTACATCTATGGGTGAATTTTATGTACGTTCCAGCATGTACGGGGTCAGTGCCCCACTATAGACTGAGTCTGGGACTACAGTTGACAAGTACATAAGTGTAATAAAAAAAAAGAATGAAGTTGTTTGCCTAAGGATGAGGTCATTGCAACAACCTTTCAAAGGCAGATTTGAGGGGGGGGGGTGTCGGGTCCCACATTTGGCATGTAAAAAAAAAAAGAGGCAAAAGGAAAAATTGATAGCCTAAAACGCCTCAGAGGTTATATTCAGGCATCTAGAAAACACAAATTTTGACCCCTAGGGTGCTGTTATCTTGATCAGCCCTACTTTCGGCACCCCCCTTTTGGACATCTCTGGGTCTGCCCCTGAAAGCTCTGTCCACTATCAAAAACTGTTGTATGCCCATATATAGTCATGATGTGCCTAAATGACCATATTGAGGCATGTCTTTTAAAAGGCTGGACATTTGCCAATGCTGTAAAGTTGAAGGTAAGAGGGTATCTTATTTTGCAGGGCATTATCATTGTGCTGAATTGTAAGATAGAAATTTTAAATTATTAGATAGAATGTTCATTTGTACAAATTTAAAATGTCTTAAAATTGTAACAATAAAATGTCTTAAAATTGGGAAAAAAAAAGTAAGTGAATACCAATACATGATTCGAACTCACAACCTCTAGTTCTTTAGAACACATCGTTAACTGACCTTTGCCATCCATGCAACGTGTCCTATTTGTGGTAGTGGCAGTAATGTACAGTGCTTGCTGAAACCCCTGTTTTGTTTTGTAGGTGTATGAGGCACCCTAGGATCCAACTTAAAAAAAGGGCCATGAACATTTGTCGGAAATCCCCTCTAGTTTATGTGTACAAAATTTCCTGCACGTCTGTTCAAAACTGACGACGCGGATGTAAAAAGATCTATTAAACAGTCAGCAGTATTTCTCTAACGGCCGCCCATACAAAAAGGATCTATTAACCAATGACCAAAAAAGATCTATTAACCAATCAGCCGAGTCATGACCATATTTAGGCATGTCACATGTTTTTGTCAAATAAAATTTGATAGTGTGGACAGGGCTACATTTATTCAACAATAATAAATAAATAAATAATAAATTACAAATCTTCTTATATTTTTTTCGAAGTTGAACTGTGGCACCAATTACACATATGTTGTGGAATGGGAGCGGAATTGGTGCGCAGTACAAAATTGTTATTATGATGAAAAGACAGAGTCCTGTCGAGAGTGCTCGGCATGTAATCAAGTATTCAGATTGGAATCTGATGGACCAATGCTGCAATGCCTGGTAGAGCATAGCGATCATCACCTATGTGCTCCTTCTGAATTAAGTAAGTTTAGATGTTTCAATTATTATCACAGTGATCAAAGAATGTATTTACAGTATCATTGGCTTCTTCCACTATTGCAGATTTTTTCCCTACTTTTATCCCATTTCCTTATGTTTGTGCACAGGGTATTCTTCCAAGCAAGGCTGGCCCATATACCAGAGATGTGCCTAAAAAAAATTAAAATAATTTATCAATAAACTGTTAACTATATACTTCTAGTGTATTAAAATATTATAGTTAATGATATAAGTTTATTTAAGATAATTCAGTTTAGTTAATGTAGTTAAGTTTCTTTCAGTAGGCCCTAATGTGATTTTCTTTTTTAATTAGTCTATTTTTACCATTTTGTTTTATCAATTTTTGTTTTGTTGAGTTGTACAATGCCTTTATGCCGTTGTGGTGAACAAGTTTTTCCGTAGTTAAGTTTTCATTATTATTATTATTAGTGTCAGGTTAACACAATTTAACATAATTTGCATTGTCTAGTTATAGCTAGGTTTAACTCAAAATTTGCTGGAAAGCACAACCATTTTGTACTCATCAACCAATAAGGATAGACAACATAGATGTTTGCACAGGATACAGTCTGAAGGAATATTTATCTTTCTTGGGTCAGGTTCCTTCTTGATTGGGGTTCTGCACTAAATTGGTTAGAAGTGAGCTCTTCACCCTCACCATAAAAACCAGACTCTTGGTGGCACCAAATCTTATTGTATTATTATAAATAAAACCATACATTTTTAATGATATAATGGTGACTTCATGTCATGGATTTATTTATTTATTTATTAACTAACTGATTGATTGATATTTTCATTAATTAATAAATTGATTCATTGATATGGTGGTTGATGCATTGTTTGGCATGGATTTGTTGACTGATTCATTAAGAATAAAACGTCAAAAATACTTTATTGTCATCAATCATATAAGTGAACAATGACATTTGTTTTTCTAGTTGATAAAAAAAAATTGATATTTTCATTAAGTAATAAATTGATTTGTTGGTATGGTGGTTGATTGTCATGGATTGATTGATTTATTTATTGGTCGATTGACTGACTGACTAATTGATATATCATTAATTAATAAATTGATTGATTGGTGTGGTGGTTGATGCAATGATAATTTGATATGGTAGTGGTAGTAATTAATAATAATATTTATAGTATTTTTTACATTATAGAAATGTTTGTACTACAAGTACTATGTACATTTTCATTATAGTTATAATTAATAATTTTAGCATTATTTTATTTACTCTTATATTTTTACCATTACAGCATTCTCTAGTTTTTTTGAAGACAAAATGGCCCTACCTATCTGTTTCATAGCTAGTTTGCTGTTCACAATGCTGGTTATAGTGGGCATGTCTTCTATGGCCAATCACTGTATCCTCAACAAATGTTATTGGTTGCCAAAAATTCAAAAGACATCCAGATATATAAGTAAGTAACCATATGAACTGTATCTATTAATATGATATGAAAGATTGAAATGAAAAAGCATGAATAATTATCCTCCCAACGAAGTACTTTAGTAGTATGTTTAAAAAGTGGAAATCTGTCCTGTTTCATTCATTAGCTAATCACATGCAATGGCATATCTAGGAGGATGTGTAGGGAGTCATCATCCCCTAAAAAAACTTGCGCCTTCTCCCCATCCCTCCCCCCCCCTCATCATTCCACAAAAATCACGGTCAAGTATTTAAAAAATCACTGTAGTTTGGGAGCTAGTTCCCACTAACCTAATTGTTGAGGGCCCCTACTTCACCTTCACGTTCCCCCCCCCCCCTCCTCCCCCCATCATCCCCTTTTTTCAAGACTCTTATATACCACTTTCCCCATGGTTATGAGCCTTTTGTCACATTGGTTTTGTCCTTTGGTAAGGTTCTTCATCTCTCCACCCAGTAGTATTTAATAACAATTATAATAATTAGGCATTTGTATGTATACTGAAACCAGTAAATGGTTAGGAATGAAACTATATGCTTGACCCCCACCTCAGGCAGCAGAAGATGTATGTTAGGTGTATGTGTGTATTATATTGCATATTATGATTATTATTTATTTCAAGTGTTTTGTGCTGGGGAGGAGGTCCATCCAACCGAAGCTGCTCACATGCGCTTACATATGTACATATGTTGTTTTTTGCTCTTTATTTTGTATTCATTGTAAAGTGCTAGTGACAACTTCGGTTTAACCGGCGCAATATAAATTTTAATATTTATCTATCTAATCTATCTATATGTCCCTCTATACTTACAGAACGAGAAAATTCAACATACTGTGCAGTACAAATACTAATATTTAGATTTAAAAATCGTTTATACTTGTTTTTTTTAATTATGGTGAAATATCACCAAAAAAAGAAGTATTAAATGTATAAACAAGTAGATAACATAATATAAAACTTTGGTTCGCTTTTCAGGTGGTGAGAGGCTTAAAAATATTGAGATTCGGAAATTGTACCGGCATGTCGCTAAAAAGGTGGAGAAGATTGCTAACTCTCTGTCTATCCAAATACGGGATATAAAGCCAGTAGGTGGTGATCAATATTCCAGGGAAGAACTCAGTTTTCGCTTTCTTGCGAGACTCAGTAACAGTGAAAATGACATTGCCAAAATTGCGCAGACCTTCTGCAAAGTCGGATATGGTGAACTTCTCTACAGAGTATTTACTAATCATGATATAGGTAAGCCATGTGAAAGGCTAGTTCAAATCAAATCAAATATCAAATCAAATATGCATTTATTTTCCATACAATACAGTAATACAGTACAGTAGTTTAGGTTTCTAGCCCAGGTACAACAACCGTGGTGATTCCAGGAATTTTAAATAGATGGGCCGAGGAATAAACTTTTATAGATAGAGATTCAGACCACTACAGCCCTAACATGGTTCGGTCTGAGGTACAACGTTACATGGCTATGGCATGTATAGATGGCCAGAAATGGCACTCTTGAACTTAAATTTGAAATTTAATTTTCTACTTCCCCCAATTTTGGTTTTTAATTAAAGGGTGCCCAGCCACTTTGCAGTATAGATATTTTTGCTTTGGCTAATGTCCTCTGAAAATTTTGTCCATTTCGCAAGTACTGCAACTATCTTCCCAGTGATGGTCTGTTGTGAGTAGATTTGGGATTTGTAGCAAAATAATTTAGTGTAGGTTATGTCAGTTATTTTACTGTGGGAATTTCAAATTGAATTGAAAAACAGAACAAAATTCAAAATACTCTATATTGTTTTTGTAATACAATTAACAGAGCTGTTAAGTATGATGCATCATATATTAATTTTATTATGTACTGAGATGTTGATCTTAAAACACTTTTTTATATTATATTTATAGTGGAACCTGAAGTTCCAGATGATCAGCATGATTTGATGAAACGTAAGTTTACTTTAAAAAAAAATTATTTGTCCTCAACAAAATTGTAAATGTATAATTTACTCCTAAATATTATTTATGTTTTATAAATCTATGATGATCAACAATTAGATTTGGATTC
>NW_022716829.1:2598722-2604410 GCF_011630105.1 Anneissia japonica
CCTATACTTGGTTTGGAAGCATGTAGTGATCTTGGTCTTGTTAAACGTGGTAACCATATGATATGCAATGAATCTATTGATGGTAAAAATGTGCATGTACTAACTAAAGATTCTTTACTTAAAGAATATCAGGATGTTTTCACAGGCTTAGGTAAATATGAAGAGCCATATGATATACAGTTGAAGGACGATGCATCTCCAGTGGTTCATCCTCCCCGCAGAGTACCACTCAGTTTGCATACCAAGTTGAAGAAGAAGCTTGATGACATGGAGAAGAGAGGTGTCATTAGAAAAGTTGATAAACCGACAGATTGGGTTAACAGCTTGGTAATAGTAGAGAAACGAGATGGATCATTGAGGTTGTGTTTGGATCCACGTGACTTGAATAAGGCGATTAAACGCGAGCATCATATGATACCAACTGGTATGGATGTGGTGAGTCAACTATCAGGTAATACACTTTTTACCGTGTTTGATCAGAAAGATGCATATTGGCAAATACCACTTACTGAGGCTAGTGCCGACATCTGTACTTTTAATACACCCTTTGGCAGGTACAGCTTCTTAAGAATGCCGTTTGGTATCTGCAGTGCAAGTGAAGTATTGCAGAAAAAAAACCAACAGATATTTGGCCATATCCTAATGTACACATTATTTCTGATGATATGATTATTGCTACAGAGAATGAAGCGGAACATGATGTTACAACTGTCTCTTATACACATCTAGATGTGTATAAGAGACAGGTATTATATTGCATATTATGATTATTATTTATTTCAAGTGTTTTGTGCTGGGGAGGAGGTCCATCCAACCGAAGCTGCTCACATGCGCTTACATATGTACATATGTTGTTTTTTGCTCTTTATTTTGTATTCATTGTAAAGTGCTAGTGACAACTTCGGTTTAACCGGCGCAATATAAATTTTAATATTTATCTATCTAATCTATCTATATGTCCCTCTATACTTACAGAACGAGAAAATTCAACATACTGTGCAGTACAAATACTAATATTTAGATTTAAAAATCGTTTATACTTGTTTTTTTTAATTATGGTGAAATATCACCAAAAAAAGAAGTATTAAATGTATAAACAAGTAGATAACATAATATAAAACTTTGGTTCGCTTTTCAGGTGGTGAGAGGCTTAAAAATATTGAGATTCGGAAATTGTACCGGCATGTCGCTAAAAAGGTGGAGAAGATTGCTAACTCTCTGTCTATCCAAATACGGGATATAAAGCCAGTAGGTGGTGATCAATATTCCAGGGAAGAACTCAGTTTTCGCTTTCTTGCGAGACTCAGTAACAGTGAAAATGACATTGCCAAAATTGCGCAGACCTTCTGCAAAGTCGGATATGGTGAACTTCTCTACAGAGTATTTACTAATCATGATATAGGTAAGCCATGTGAAAGGCTAGTTCAAATCAAATCAAATATCAAATCAAATATGCATTTATTTTCCATACAATACAGTAATACAGTACAGTAGTTTAGGTTTCTAGCCCAGGTACAACAACCGTGGTGATTCCAGGAATTTTAAATAGATGGGCCGAGGAATAAACTTTTATAGATAGAGATTCAGACCACTACAGCCCTAACATGGTTCGGTCTGAGGTACAACGTTACATGGCTATGGCATGTATAGATGGCCAGAAATGGCACTCTTGAACTTAAATTTGAAATTTAATTTTCTACTTCCCCCAATTTTGGTTTTTAATTAAAGGGTGCCCAGCCACTTTGCAGTATAGATATTTTTGCTTTGGCTAATGTCCTCTGAAAATTTTGTCCATTTCGCAAGTACTGCAACTATCTTCCCAGTGATGGTCTGTTGTGAGTAGATTTGGGATTTGTAGCAAAATAATTTAGTGTAGGTTATGTCAGTTATTTTACTGTGGGAATTTCAAATTGAATTGAAAAACAGAACAAAATTCAAAATACTCTATATTGTTTTTGTAATACAATTAACAGAGCTGTTAAGTATGATGCATCATATATTAATTTTATTATGTACTGAGATGTTGATCTTAAAACACTTTTTTATATTATATTTATAGTGGAACCTGAAGTTCCAGATGATCAGCATGATTTGATGAAACGTAAGTTTACTTTTAAAAAAAATTATTTGTCCTCAACAAAATTGTAAATGTATAATTTACTCCTAAATATTATTTATGTTTTATAAATCTATGATGATCAACAATTAGATTTGGATTCTGCAATTAAGTGACACATCCACTGGTCTATTAGCAAAAGGCATGGTATAAATTCCTATATTTTTACACATATCCATAAATGTCATTCACCATGCCTATACATGTACACAACTTCCAACATACTGTGTGTCCACACACAGATTTACAATCATATTGCTCATAAAGCTCTGTCCACACTATCAAATTTATATGACAAATTTGTGTGATTTGCCCATATATGGGCGTAATGATGTCATTTTACACCCACATATGGACATATCACACTTTTTTGTTGCATAAAATTTAGCGTGTCCATGCACAGATACTGTGTTTCAGCCCCAGCCAAACACAATCCCTAGCACTATCAATCCACTCTGAGAAATCCTTAACATTGCATTCTTGCTCCAGTAGAGGGCGTCTCATTAAGTGTTCCATGATTTGTGGTTCAGCATTGTACATACAAGTAACAGGTTCAGAGGTCAACATACCCCCATTTCTTACTGATA
Organism: Anneissia japonica; assembly: GCF_011630105.1. Classification (NCBI taxonomy): domain Eukaryota; kingdom Metazoa; phylum Echinodermata; class Crinoidea; order Comatulida; family Comatulidae; genus Anneissia; species Anneissia japonica. The sequence goes on from NW_022716829.1 coordinate 2,601,426, forward strand.
TATTGCATGGTTAAAGATTTTTTTTTCTATTTATTAATATTCACAGCTGAAGTTATTCTGAATCTCTGTGATAAACTTTATAAACACCCGGATTATGCCAGATACCAGTTTGAGATTGCAATTGAACTACATTTTGATCTACCAGATCTTGATAACTGCCGATCAGAGGGATTTCTAAGCAAAGATGCTATGCAAAGAATATTTGCTACAAAAAATCAAGAGATCAAGTACTCTTTTCAATACATTCAACAAGTTTTACAGCGTGCTCAAATTCCAAAATCACTGTTGCAAAGTGCCCAGATTCACCCACCTGACTAACCAATGTTAAGTTTATATTTCAACAATATTTTAAAATTGTTAATTGAGTTTATTTTTTGTTAAATTTGTACTCTTAAGCCGGGCACTTACTGCGTCGCCGTATGACCATCGCACAACGAATCCAACTCCGCTCTTTGGGAGCGATAGACGAGGCGACGCCGTCTGATGATTGTCAGTGGCAATCTGAACGGATCCTCATTAAAAAGACGATCCGTTGGTTCCGCGCCGTTGTGTGCGTTCGTCGTCGCGTTGCTGTCTCGAGCAGTAAGCACCCTGCTTTATAGCTGTTTTACAAGGTCGGTTGATACAGTATTCAGGGCCTTCTTAAATATATGAAATATAAGATGCTAAACTAAAGCTCTGTTCATATTGACTATTTTTAATCAAACTACTGTAATAAGCCAGTTGGTAGTTTGAACTGAGCATGCCCATATCATAAGGTCAATCAACTCGGGTAAAGGTAGAAAAATAACCCGTGACTTATAGCTTTAACAAGGCTGCAATGTGCACAAGTGTGGACCAGCTCATTCAACGTTATTCTTCTCCCCCTAGGGTCACATCCTGTCCAATCAACTGCCAAGAGGTGCATTTTCATAAATGTCCACAACGACAGGGGCTGAATGCACCAGTACACTGGGGTAACCCCTTAATCTTCTTGAAGGAAATACTGAGATTTGCACATGAACCAATTGTGTACACTGAGTCTGCAGTTTATAGACCTTATGTGAGAAGATTTGCTCCATCTGCAGAACCATAAGTGAATGTGCCGTTCGAACCAGCGCCAATATTATGCTTCTCGGTTGCGTCGCCCCTGCCTTAACCGCTTGGCCAAATAAACCTATGTAGTGTGTATGTTGATTTATGTTCATTGACCTTGATACGGACATTCGCAAGTTCAACTGAGTGAAAATTTATTTTGGTCAAAATGAATCCAATGCAAACCTGGTGTAGGCCTCATTACATTTTCATATAAAGTCATGAGAAAGCATTCTGTGTCACAGGAGTTGAATTCAACACCCTGGAATTGGAAAGCAAGCACAGGGGAGCACCAGTGGAGGGGGTGGGCAATTGGGGAGAAAAACCACAATTTGTGGGGAAGGGAAAAAAATGTATTGTTTGAAGGTTATGTATTTTTTTTTGTATTGTTTGAAGGTTATGTATATGTATTTTTAGTTCCTTTGTAAATGCAATAGGAACTATTGTATTCACTTTCTTGCTTGTGTGTGTGTATATGTATGTGTGTGTAGACATCTTCTGGAAAAGTTTTCCAACCTTTTGTTTTACTGACAGTGACATGCCTAATGGTACTCTTGGGATTAGTTTACTAACTAGTTGTTGTATTTTGAAAGGTGGATGTTCTTGTTTAGAGTATAGACAATGAACGACTATTACACGCAACATACAGTCAACATGTTTATTCAACACAATCAGTACCTACGTTCTGTGTACGTTCAGCTACTCTCACATGGGAGAGCGTGTAGTGATAAATGCTGCCCTCAATATACTACACTAGTCATCCATCACTTTATTCCCATTGCACTCAATCTTGTCATCCTGGCCCACATTGCCGTTGTGGAAAATATCAAGGTGTCATTAACATCCAGGCCAACATTTTTGCTACCGCAGCACAACACATCAAATGGCTTAAATATGTTTTCAAATTGAAATATTACATTCAGTCATATAACTTCATTATTATTCTGCATAGGAATGCCTGCTAAGGTGGTTAAATATATTGTTGTCTAGTAGGCCATGCCAGCACCCCCCAACCCCCAATATCGTTTCAAACTACTGTAAAATGAAAATACTGTAGATTTAAAAAAAATTTTTTTTTTTTTTTTGATGATTTTACTAACTTAATTTGGCTATCAAATAACATATATAATGTGGTCAAAAATCACTATTTTGGACCATAAAAACTCACTCCTCTTGAATTGTTCACGTTAAACCACCACACAATTTTGACCCAACCTTATATTTTCTGATAAAGTCTTGTATCATGCATAGGTCTGACGTTGACGTCTGCAAGGGTCTGGTTTAAATACTAATAGACACTAAAATCAATTAAAAGCATCTGAAACCCCCAAATTGTCATATTTTCGGGGGCTTCCCTCCCAAAACGCTTTCAAGAGATTTTGAATGTTACCCCACATCCCCGTCGGGCAAATCCTGTCCACCCCTGGGCAAGTATCTGAAATACCAAGTTACAGCTTGACTACATTACCATCAGTTTGCTATTTCCACATGGTCCTGATAAAAATATGATTGAGATTTGATATAAAACTACTACTTAGGTTCCTTCCCTGAGAGATTTGCAAAAGAAATAAGTATAATATACCAAAGATGTTTGTATATTTTTTTACGGTCATTAAACTTACTTTGGGTAAAATATCTATATTCATCCAACATAAACTACTTAGTTAAACAAGGTTTTATACACTGTTACTTAATTTTGTTTATTAAGTATAAAGACATTTTTTTGGTTAATGACATAATCATTTGTATACAAATATTTCTGGTCTGTCCATTAGAATTTCAATTAAAATGAAATTATATGAAGTGTTAATTGAATTGAATTAATATTTTAAATTGCTCACTTTGTATATGAAAAAGTTATTACATTGGCGTAGGCTGGGGTGGTATGTAAGGGGTGAGGAGAAATTAACC
>NW_022716829.1:2604515-2648700 GCF_011630105.1 Anneissia japonica
AAACCAGCCTACGCTCCTGTATTAGCATTCAATTTAGAAATAGAATTAAAAAATAATAAACACTTAACATGCACATCCTATATACCTTTACCTTTGTTCAAAAACTAACATTTGTTGATAATTACTTTAGAGGTTTTACATAATAAATATCAGAATTTAAAAAAAACTTAAAAATAAAACTTTCTTTTATTAATATTTCACTGCCATTTTAAAAGTGTCTATTGTTATGATCGTTGTTGGGTATTATTATTATCATCATCATCTTCATTATTATTATTGCTGTATTATCATTTATATTTTTTTAGAGTAGGAACATATATTGTTTAGAGAGTAAACACAATATCCTAATCGAATTAAATAATGTGCTGATCACATCAGTAGTATACCAGCCAACCATTGGAATTACTGAAATTACATTAATTTGATATTATGTACATTTAGTGGTTATTTTATGATCTTTAAATTGGATTACTTGTATTTTTTTTTAAGTAAAACATAAAATGTAAATATTTGTGCAAGTTTAATTTGGTGTTTGTTTGCTTTCATGCACGTAATTCATTTTAGCTGTACCGGTAATCCTCAAATTATGTAATCTGTTATCTGGTATAGGCATTTAGCTCCTCTTACTTGAGATTATATAACGCACTTTTTTCCCCTGGTCATTGGGTCCATATGCTTCAGGTGTTGCTGCTGGTAATCGGTGCAGAAGCAGGCAACCCCACCAGGTACCCATTTATACTCTAGATGGAGAGAAACAATGCAGATAAAGTGCCTTTCTTAGGGACACAAGCAAAATGCACAGCAAGAGATTAAAACCCCAAGCCCTAGGTTGGGAAACAAAACCATTCCCACTGCGCCAAACTGCTTATTGCCTCTGTTTAATAAGAATAGAACTAGGTGGTATAAAGGTAACTTGACATTTTTTTCTAATTGTTCTAATTTAGATGACGATCGCAAGGTGTTAAACTTGTTATGGAAAATTTATCTGCATTAGTTGTATATATAGAGATGATGACGTACTGCTTTCATCAGGTTTTGAACAAAACCCCTTTCAAATCAGACTGCCCCAACAGAGCTTTGCTGAGTGTTAAATTTAACAACTGACCAATCAGAACAGTACATACTCTTAAGGCTTGTTTCCACTGACTATAACGATCAACGATTTTCATAGTTGATCTTTATCGTCATAGTGTAAACAAGCCTTTACATTTGCATATACTTTTAATCAATTTTATGACTAAACTGTTTGCATTTCTTAAAACAATTTTACTAATCTTATTACTACTGAATTCTATTTTAATTTTATCATTCATTACCTTACCTTGCATGGCAGATCTGAGGGGTTCTGAAACCCTCTCCCCTCTTGGACAAAAAATAAATAAAAAATATATGAATAATACGTATGCAACTACTCGTTTTTTTTCTGTATGTATACCGGTCGACACATAATCGGCCTATTTACACTGTAATGAGAATGAGAAAAATTTACCTGACCGTTTTCAAGAGGGGAAACCTTGAATTTTGAACTTAAAATTCATTAAAAGACGCCTCAAAGGTCGGGAAAGCTCATTTCCCGCCATCCAGGAATCAAACCCCCTTTCTTTTTTGGTTTTTTGGAAACATTTTGACCCCTCCCCCTAAACGTGAATCTATATCCGCCCATGCCTTGTGATTTAACTTTTTTGATGTATTTTAACAAAATGCAATGTATTCTGGTTTTAAGAATTTTATCATTTTTATGTGAACATATTATATAACTTTTTTATATATTGTAATTTTGTATCACAAAACAGTACCATGTGTAAAACAAGTTGTTACACCCACCTTATGTTCAATACATAATAGAAGATCCACAAATACATGATGTAGGTATATTTACGACTGTCGTTTTGTTGGATCTTAGCAATATCCAAGGTGGCTTAGTTAAAATGTCCCACGTTGCATTTAGTAACAGCACTTGCAGCTGTCGAGTATGTCCTGTTTTGAGACTAGTTTAGTATTTTTCAGTGTATGATAGACAAATGATTCACATTATTTAGTGATGATTAGTGTTGATGACGAGGAATGCATTATAGTAGTACCTATCTCACGTTGTAATGATTTTCTGTACACCATAGAAGACAAAATAAAATACAATGCAAATTAAGTACTCTTTATTCTTTATTATCTCATTTACAAAAAGGATATACATTGAAATGTTAATAAAATAAACCAAAAAATTACGGAATGTAGTCCACATATCAAGCGCCCTGAGCATCTTACATTAGATGGATATGTGCGCTATATAAAACTACACTATTATATTATTATTTATTATTATACACTGCAGTGAAGGAGGATGAGCAGACGATGGTGATGATGACGAGGATGTGGTGGGGATGGTTAACCTACCAATACGATATAAAGATCAGATTCTTTTGGTCCTTAGTATGTATAAGTATAATATTTCTTATTGTTTATTCTTAATCATTTATACAGTTATATAATATAGAAATGTTATTTACTAGTCATTGACACACTGCTTTAATGCACCTTGAGTCACTTTAACCTTGCATCCATTTTTCAACGTAATAAATAATATTATTTGATACTAGAATAATAATTAAAATATCATTATTACATTTAAAAATTACGACCATATGGAAAAGGTAGTTGTAGTTGCTAATTACCACGACTCAGCTTGTGAGCTACAGCAATTTTAATTGCTTTTGTTAATCCTTGCTTCCTTAGATTTTCAGTTTTATTCTGTATTGTGAGTTTTTTTTACTGTATGAGCAAATTGTAATTTGATTTTTATAAAAGGCTAAATAAAGAATGAATGAATGAATGAAATGAGTGAAAGTCCTGAATGACATATCAAATTGATGGCGCCCTACATTCTCCCATTTTTGGCTCCTCTAGGGGGCGCAAATTCTCTTCAGCTGCCCCAAGCTAGCACACAAAATGGTACGGATATTGATGTTTAGTAATCCTTAAATATCTACCTTTTAATGTTGTAAACCTTAGAAAATGAATCTATTTTTTAAGTCTATAATAAATTTACTTTAAATATCTGGAAAAATGTTTGTACGATTATATTGATATAACTACGATTATACATCGGAGAAAAACGATAAACCGACACTTGGTCTAGGCTAGATATGGTAGGCTTACATAGGAGTTCTGATTGTCCACATCCATAATCGTATTACCTAGGTACTTGTTGTTGTGGCTAAAAAAGGCCGAGGAAAAGTAGTCGGACTAGGCGTACATGAATATATTCAAAAGCAAGGAGGCGACTTATTGTATTTTGGTTTGATGCGTAGTCTAAGCTTAGCTAGGCTAGGCTAGGGTTAGCCTGCAGTGCTAGCCTACGCAATAAATAGGGTAGGATACCCTATATATGACCGGCTGTACTACACTCTAGGCTGAGTGGTACAGATACTCATATACATTATGGAGAGGGTCTACCATGGAGAGGAGGGCTACACCCATCTGATTTATTTAGACAAAATAATAATTGTGAATGGTCAGGCCAAGGGCCTAGTTTCGGTGTTGTTTTTTTTTTCTGCAATAATTGGCAATTTGATTTGGAAACAACAGGCATGCATTTTGAGGGCAGCATTCGGTTATAAGGTTAGCATGTGTATGTGGCTACAGTTGCCATCGCTGATTTGCTGTAGTAAGTGGTCACAGTGGTGTAGTGTGTGCATTTTAGTGAGACAAGCTCTTTAGCACTATAACTTTTTGCTAAATAAATATGGTACATATCTTTCATAATCGTTAAATTTCTTTTTTTGTATAGGGTGATAACGCAGTGACTGTGCGTACTCGCAAATTCATGACCAACCGTCTGTTGAGTCGCAAGCAGATGGTAAGTAGTAACTAGTATATTGTTATTTTGCGACTTAATAATTCTTCACAAAACTTTAATTTTAATTATTTAAAAATAATCCACATGTTTTGTTTAAATTGTGGAGTATCAAACTATATTATAAATATCTTTTGTTCTTGACTATTAAATTAACAAAAATTGGTTTGAAATATATTAAAAACTGAAGTCGATATTATATATTCAATGTCAATATGAATAATATCTGACATTACATATGGACTACATAGGGACTCAAAATACTAGGACAGTAACTGGCTTCAATTTTCTGTTATTTTATGCTTTATTTTCATTTAGCTGTGACTGTATATACACTTACTTAATGTACGTATGAGAAGAAAGAGCTGTGACTGTATATACACTTACTTAATGTACGTATGTGAAGAAAACTTGACAGCCATCAATTTCAAGGCAGACTGAAGCCTGAATTACGTAACAAAATTGCATTATAATACACCTCACTTGGACAATTCCATTATTTTTTTGGCAAGTTCATGAAGGAATGTGTCAGATTGATTTATCCAAGCAAGAGTCTCTTGATTTGTGTAATTTTTACACTTGCCAATACTTCACTTGTAGATTGTCGATGTAATCCACCCAGGAAAAGCCACTGTTCCTAAAACAGAGATTCGTGAGAAGCTCGCAAGTATGTACAAGACAACACCAGATGTAGTCTTCTGCTTTGGCTACAGAACTCAATTTGGAGGTGGACGTACTACTGGCTTTGCCCTCGTCTACGACACACTTGACTCGGCAAAGAAAATTGAACCCAAGTACAGGTTGCAAAGAGTAAGTTCTCTTTCAAAGTGATATATTTTCATGTTAACTTTGAGGCAAGCAGCATAGCTCATTCGGCTAACTGCTGTGTTGAAGGTGAATTGTGGCGTGTCTTTCACACATTTGGTGCTGTATTTAATCCCATCGCTGCTTTCCTTGTTTTGAAATCCAATGGATACAAACTGTTATTTGTGAAGTTGTATCTTAGTGTTCAAGATGCTTTCCAATCCCAAGGCCTTTCCCTCATCCATGTTGGGTATCAGAGATAAATTGTTCATAATAATGGCATGTGTAGTAAACAGGGGTGGCGCCAGCGAGGAATTAATTTAAAATTAATTAATTAATTTAATTAAAAACAAATTTGTGTTGGGCCTAGAGTGGGATCAGAAGGGTTAGAAACTGCCTACTGTAGGCCTAGGCCCCCTCAGACTTGCAGCTTAGGCCTGTGGGCCACGCCTAGGCCTAGTTTATGCCAGTGTAAGTAGTCCCAGTGCAAATATATAAGATTTTGGGTCAACCCCGATTTTACGAATACCTGCAATTACGAACGGCTCTGGACGTGCCGCACTTAATAGAGGGATTCTACTGTATATGTATTTTGTACATATTAGTAGACCCTAAAGCCTTTGAAACCCCTAAATTGTTACAATTTTTTGGGGGGGGGCCTTGGCCCCCCTGGACTACTTTCGAAACATTTTAAGGGATACTTGACCACGCCGACTTGGTTTGGGGAGATCTTCCACCTCCTCGGGGCAGGGGATCTCGGCCCCTGTCAGGCAAATCCTGGCGCCACCTCTGGTTTTTAAAATTATTTTTTCATTTTAATTTCTTTGTTTTTCTATTTATATTTTCTTTGTTACTTGTGTTATGTATTGGGGGTCCCTAATGATCAGCTCCAGCTGGATGGACCACCTTCGTAAAATATTGTTTAAATAAATAAATGAAATAAACAAAATGTTTTTCTTGGTTTGTCTTGTTGATTAATTAGAGGATAAAGCACTATAAATTATTTAGACTGCAATAAAGTTTTTTTAACTTTTTTTCTGCAGCATGGATTATACGAGAAAAAGAGGCCCACTCGTAAACAACGAAAGGAAAGAAAGAACAGAATGAAGAAGGTCCGTGGTACAAAGAAAAACAAAGTAACGTCAGGCAAGAAGTAATCGTATGCACTTGATTAACAAATGGAGTTGCACATGTCTGTAATTATATTAAAAGCAATGTAAGACAGAATTAAAGTTTCTTGTTGTCTTATTCAAAGTCATTTGTGCTCTTGTGATGTCTGATATTTATTTACACAGATGTGCAAATAATTGCCAGTAGCAGGATTATTAATATCTTAAGCCATGTTACAGTTGGATTAAACCATGTTAGAGTTGGATTAAGCCATGTTAGAGTTGGATTAAATTTGTCCCAAGACGAAGTAGCACCACTTTTTAAACTGCGATAAGTTAGCAAGATTTTGCGAATGCATGGTTCGCCTAATTGTGTGTGCATTAAGTTTTTGTGCACAGCAAATCTGCACAAAGATGTTATATACATGAGATACGCTCATCTGTTACCGTCTTCCTCGCGTTCCCTGCACAATGTAGGTTCGGGCCAAACTGTGTCGTAGAATCCAGGCGACGAGAACATTCTCGCATGTGCAGATGCCTTCTTAGTGGCGTTGTTATGTAGCATGAATACACTTGTGCACTAATCATATTCATCAGACAGTTATTTATTTATATATATTTTTTAAAAATTCAGTTCAAAATATTTAAACAAAAAATCACATTAAAAAAAATTCTATTCCTTGTGTAAAATCACTCAAATTGCATAATATAATGATTTTGGTAAGTTGTTAAAACTTGTAAAGTTATACATTTTGCCATAAAATCTATAATACTGGATAACTGGATAATTTTTTTCAAATATATTTTAGTTCTATTAAATCCATTTATAAGGGTGAAAATTTTTGATTGATTAACAACCAATTTAATGGTCCACTATTAATGCACAATAGTTTTTATTCTGAAGTTTGTCATCTTAGCTAAGATGATAGCAGCAGTTGGACGGAATGGTTTTATTTCCACATTGATTTCAATACAATTTACTACACAACAGTCAGCAAAAAGACCATTGACAGTATTAATGCAGCCCTCATTTAGTCTTTCTGATCCTCTGCCTACAACTTTGTGCTGTAGTAGGCTTCCAGATACCCCTGCACAAACTCTGCCACCATTGACCTGTCTGGTATACTTTCAGCCATGCCGTAGATCGCAGCCTAATTTCCAGAAATATAAAAGAAATTTGAAACACATGATACAAAAATCACACACATTGAATTTGGTTGAATTTTAAGTATGGCAGTTATTGTATGCTAAAGTTGTTACGTACAATTCCATCAGCCTTAGCGTTGGGGTCTTTCATGATATCTGCGGTACATTCCTCAAGGTCCTTCACAAATCCCTCGGCAACCCCAGGTAGCGTATGCATCTTCGTCACACAAAAATTTACACTAAACACAGCAAAACAGAAAAGTGAATGGAGAATTAATTTGTTTGCACATAGCTAGGAAAGGCTTGCATGCTAAAAGAGACATCTATTATACACCTCTCACGCATAATGCGCAAGTCATCCACTTTTTACGTCTAACACCTACGTTTTTACATAGAGGGCACTATATACAAATTTCATTTCTTTTTGTCTCGCGCATCGGACGCCATCAAAGTTGGCATGTATAATACAGGTATTAACATTTTACTCACCCCGCTGGATACTGGACTGTAAACATGTGCCAACCTTTGTTGGTCAATGCTGCTCCCAATCGATAAATATCAAATGTATCTGAAGATATCGAGAGAATGTTCACGTCTGGCTTCCCTTGAACAGTTAATCCTGGAATATTGCGGACACTGAAATAAAAAAAAAGAAATATTTCACTTTAATCCATCTATTTCATAGTAAAATATCAAGATTCTGATCTCTATCCTTAATTGACTGTGACCTCATTTACATGTTCGCATGCTAATAGTAAAAACTTTGAGTATCTGTAACATAATAATATAATATATAATAATATTTCAGCATTTATGTGGCACTCTTTGCTGGAGTCTTACAGTACTTGAAAAGTATGAACTATGAAAAAAGGTGAATTTTTAGAAGCGATTTGAATTGAGAAAGAGTTGGAACATAACGGATTATGGTGGGAAGTTGATTCCAGAGAAAAAGTGAAAATACATTAATATATGATATTCTCACACTTTTATAATGGATACGTACAAAAGTTATGCACTCCTTAAATACACTGTGACTGACAGGAAAGGGAATCTGCTAAAAAAAATTCTGATGTAGCCATATTCATTAATGATAATTCTCACATTGACCTACCAATCTTCTACATATTCTCTTGTTTTAATGATTTTCACTGCATTTTCTTGGTAGCCATCGGCACCAACATACATCATTGTAGCCCAGCATGTTGCTATTACGGCTCCAGATCTTGTGCCTTCCAAGATAGAGGGAAAGAAACAACAATGCTGTAATTACTGGATTGACAGGAATGAGAGCCAGAGTGTTTCAAACAATAATCCTAGCCAACTTAGGGGGTTATATATTGTCTCAAGTATTGTTAAATTTCCTTTTCACCATATTGGTTCTTGGGAACCATAGTGTGCTAAACCCTGCTGTACCACTTCTGTCGCCAATCTCAACATTTCTTCACAAACTCTATACCGGTAGTTACTTACCCCCAACAGCAGGAGAAGCATAAATACCACCACACCAATCTGTGTTTATGTAGAACTGTCCCATTCGATATTCAGGGTTTTTGTAAACAACAATTGAATTTCCTTTTGGTGCAAGACCATACTAAATATAAATTAAAATACAAGGAATATAATTTGACAACTAATAATATAAATTGTTTTCATGTTGCATCAATGAAAATGACATAATAGTCAAGTAACTTAAATAACAACCTACAGCTCCAGTCATCAACATTCCAGGATTTGAAATTTAAAACATACAGTATCAACATTTAAGAAGCATATTACATTTACTCAGGGAGTAGTCATATTACACATGACTAATATAACTGCTCCTTGTTTCCTGTCCTCTTTTCTATTATTGTGGTAATTTGATGTTTTATTTTATTCACCTAATTTGGTTGTGAGCCTGTTTTTTTTATCTTGAACATAGATACAAACCTTGTGAGCATCCGCTGATATGCTTGTCACTCCCTCGACTCTGAAATCCATCGGTGGCAGGTTGATGCCCGCCCTCTTGGCAAAAGGGATAATGAAGCCACCCATGCAAGCATCAACATGAACAGGGATGTTGTAGTGCTTGCCGAGCTGAAAGAAATATGGATCAAAGTTATAAATTATAACAGAAATTGTGTTTAATATACTGCAGTGATAAACAGTGGGGGATCCAGGAATTGAGACTTCAATAGATGTAGGGTCTATAAAACCTCAGCCCCACTAAGAAAATTTATTATGCCACCTCTATAAGGCCAGAAATGGCACTCTCATACTTCAAATTTTAATATAATTTTTTTTTTAAATTTTGAAACATTTAAAGGGTGGGGAAGAGTGCTAGCTGGCCCCCTTGAATCAGCCACTGCAAAGTTTACAAATATTGTCAGTTAAAAGCTGTACAGTAATTATATGCCTTTGCAGTCTATATGATGCTAACCTTTCCTCTTTTACTGTGCAGCTGCTGGGCCTACAACAAGAGGTAGAGTGTAGGTTGGGGTCTGTGGGCCTGAAACCCCAACAACCTCTGCCTTTTAGGTATTTAGATACTATATTTAAGTTAATAGCAATATAGGTTATTTGTCTAAAATGGTTGATGTTTTTACTCTTTTTATCTATTTTTTTCTAGTGGCTCTGCTCAGGGGTTGCAGTGTAGGAGCCCCTGTGAGCTAGAGTGACAAGGTGCAACTGGGGTCTGGGAAGAATCATCTAGTACCTACAACCTCAAATATTGAGATGTCTTATTTTAACTTTTATTCGTCCAAAATGAATGTTATTTTAATCCGTTTTTTCACCCCTATGTCCAAGGACCTCTTTAGCTTCCCCCTGTCTCAGCATTAGCTGAATTATAGATTGGCTATTTCTATCTGGGTTACCTTGCCAACTTCTTCAACCTGTTCAACAACACCATAGGGGAATGAGGGTGCAGACACAACCAGCATACAAGTGTTTTTGCTTATTTTTCGTTTCATCGCCTGAAATAAAAGTTCATGGACCTCAATTGACGTCTGAAAATTTTTAAGGAAGCAAAGATAAAACTTCACCATACAACATTATCAAAGATATTCAGAGCAAGATGATCAATGTGATTTTTGCAGCGGCACATAATCGAGATCAGTGCTTATTCAAGAGAAGCACTTATATCACAGGTCTTGGTCTCATTAAAGACCCATCCAATTAAAGACCACCTTTCTGTGGCCCCCAAATGTATGTCTATCTTTTATTTTTATAAGAATAATTTCCAACTAAAGCTGCTAAAGTCCATGTAAAATCAGACCCAAAAGTGGTCTTTAATTGGAGAGAGACCTTTATTTATATTCATGCCTATGCTTCGTTCTTCAAAATTATATTTAAAAAAACAAAGGAAAATACATCGTAAACTTACTGGTATGTTGATCAATTTGGTGGTTGGATCTATTGGGGTTTCAACGTACCTCATTTTGAAATACTTAGCAGCTTTAGCAAATGCTGCATGTCCACTGCAAGGTGCCAAACTGAAACGAATATTAATATATTTATCAACGGTAAAATAATAAAAAATATTACTTTATTGTCCAAAGATAACCAGCACGATTCCATGAAGATGTGACAGATTGTTTTTAATGAAGATACATACTACCAAAAATTGGCAGATGGCCTCGCATTATTAACTGCACTCACAGATTGTAAATGGCTTCAGCCTATGCAGTATATCCCCTGACTTACCACAAAATACACATCCACAAACGTTACATAAATTCTTTTCAAATTCTTATTTCCTGCACTAAGCAATGATACATATATAACATAGCTTTAGTACAGAAAAAAAAGAAAAGCTAGAATAGAAATTAAAAAGATACTAAATATAATGCAAGTCTTTCATTTACAAAAAAAAATTTATAACAAAATGTAATGAAAGATGGAAACTTTTAGGAGACTACGTACATTTCAGGATATTTTATTCCTCGCTTGTAAGCATGTTCCCTGTAGGCCTTGCATGCCATCAAAATACTTTCTGTGCCTCCTGAAGTCATCTATATCAAAATGAATTGTCCAGATTATCAGACAAAATACTGTGGTATGCCCATATATAGTCATGATGTGCCTATATATGGTGATGATGTGATGTCATCATGACCATATTTAGGCATGTCGCATGTTTTTGTAAAATAAAATTTGATAGTCTGAACAGTGCCTTAGTCATGAATTAAAAATGTACAATATAATTATATAAAAATATTGCCTGTAATGAAAATGGGCATGGTTGTCTCTTTTTTACAGTGGTGGATACACTAATTCGAAATAGAGGGTGCCCAAGGGAGGAACTTTCACAGATGGAGAGTCCATCCACCTCAGTCCCACCAAAGTTAGGTAAGAAAAAATTATCATAATGGCACCTCTAGATAGTCAGAAATAAAAAAAATATAATTTTCTTTTTTTTTATAATGTAAAAAAATTTAGAGGGGCCCAGGCCAGCTAGACCCCCCTTGAATCCACCATTGATCTACAATGCCAAAACTTCAGTTGATCCTTTTCCCCCAATCACTATAGATCTGTGAATTGACATTTGGTTATTTCAATTACTGACTTACCGTGCCGCATGCTTCGGGACCACCATGAAAAAAATTACAGCACATGGCTACAACTTCAGCCTCCATTTTGCGAGTACCTGGGAACACATCTGGGTGGAGTAAGTTATCACCAACAAATATACCATAGATCTATATAGAAATAAAAGCATAAAATAGAATAACAATTTGTTTCTAATAAAAAAATATTAATGAATGTTTGGTAAACACTCATTTTAAAGTTATAATGATGATAACAGTAGTATTTAAGTTTATAATGTCAATAATAATGATGATGATGATGATAATAATAATTTAATATTATATACTGACAATTATAATTGTGGTATGTTTTAATTTTGACAATGAAGCATTTTATATTAAGTTCTATAGTTCACCTGCAGAAGTTATTATAGCCTCCTTCCATGCAACTTATATATATATATTTATTTATATTCATATTTATATTTACATTTATATGTATCAATTTTGTTTATGTTGTATGGAAAATGAATTGAACTTTGAAGTTTGTTTTTACAGTACTGTAATATAAAATTAAAATATACCCGCTCCATAAGACTCTCATGTTCAGCTCCACAATTGTAAACAGCACCGGACAAGCGCCCTCCCTGCCAATCAATTTTCTCTGTATATAGATAGTCAAAATATAATATAAATAAATAAATATTTTACCGATTAATAGCGTGATGATGATGATAAATATAAAATAATAAATATAATAATAATAATAATAATCATAATAATAATAATAATAGTGTAGTTTTATATAGCGCTGTATCCATAAAACAAGATGCTCAGGGACTAGGAACTCGATCAGTGACTTCGCCCCTAAGGGTCCCTTTGTGCCTGTGCTACCCGGTAACCTAGTACCAGCAACTCTTGTCGATAATGATGATGATAATGATGACATACAGTAATACTTACCCATACTTTTATACTTAGTTGTAACTAAGTTTAATAACTCATCTTTGGGGATTCCCTGCTCTGGCAAGTGAGTGTTGTAGATGTCACCTTGTGGAAGTGGGAACATATCCTTGGTAATGGCTGACTTTGTTTTCTCTAATTCCTCTTGAATCTGGAAACATCAATGTTTGTAACATTTGTAACATTCTTGAAGTCAACTGTAGCACGGTTTTTAAAGGTGATTTGTTGTTTGTAGTAAATAAACTGTCTGACATACCTTTCGGCCAATCACTGGAAGACGTCTTAATATCTTGAAAAAAGACAACTTCATCCTTTCAAATACACCTAAAATGAGAAATCCCTTTTGAGATCCAGCCTGCCTTACATAATGTACTGCAGAGGGTGTATATTCAGATCTTGGATGGTCCCATAGCATGCATGGACTAGTATTGTTCAAATTGCCATGCATTGAGAATGTTGAAGGACTCTCAGTGGCTATCGGATCAAATCAACTAACGAAAGCCTTCATGGTCTAGTTGGTAAATACGTTCGCCGTTTAAGCGAAAAGTCCCGGGTTCGATTCTTTAAAATTTTATATGCATTTGTTTCTACAAACCTGTTTCATATGGATAGCTGTAACAATAAATGCATATAGATTACTTGAAGTAACCTGATTTTCAATTACAGCACTTACTTAGCTCATGGAGAAACACTTGCTGGTATAACCAATGGCAGATGTTTATCAGCAACACAGTGGCCAAGATTATCTCCCATGCCTCCCTACCAGAACATTGATCATTAATAAAATGTCTTGTATTATTCAGGTACAATAAACCGATTTCCTACCAAAAACAAGTTAAAAAAATATTTCAATACAGCAAGCTATAAAGAAGTGTGGATATTTATCAAATTTCATGTTATATAATTTCCTTCTCATCTCCAGTTGTCATGGAAGTTTACTTCTGCAGCTGCTCATAAATATCTCCAAAATTAATTAATAGTTAATAATACTTACAGCCCAGCTTTCAATGAACTCCATAATTATTCCAGGAGTACTTAATTTTTTAAAATTTTACTTATATGTTACTAGCAGTAGCAAAGATACCGGTCCATCTGACTCGTCTAGGGGGTGTGTTTGTTATGACATGTGACAATTAGCAACAGCGCCACCTACACTTTATTGCAACATCAAAGATCTTATAAACACAAGATAGCGTTCTCCGGGATTTACGCGTGCAAATTCTGTAATAAGGCATGAATGGCGCCCTCTTGCTAAATTGGAAACTTTTGACCCTTGACCGCTCTGATCTGACCATACAGTACACCGCCTGTGAACAGCAGAACAGGAACCACCTCAGATCCATGGCAACAGATAGGACGCCCTCTTCCAAAACTTACTTTTTCTCTTCGGTAATAGCGCATGAATGGCGCCCTCTTGCTAAATGGGAAACTTTTGAACCTTGACCGACGCTTCTATTTGTTACGCGTAAATCGCGGAGAACGCTATCTTGTGTTTATAAGATCTTTGTGCAACATCCATATTACAGATACAGCTGCATTTTGTGAGTTTGCGGGTGGTACATCTTGATAAAAATGGACATCAGTGAAATTTTGGCAAATCTGGAAGTGTACTGGGTAAGTTAAACATAATGATATAGCTACAAATATCATCAGAACTTTGCCTAAATACTGTACTAACAGTTTAAGTAGGGAAGCCTCGTGGGGGGCTAAGCTAGGCCTGTGTTACGTAATATCGTTACACGCACAGTATTTTTTGTCACTGAGTGACACCTGCTGCTGCCTGCATTGAAATTGGCGCAATGTAAATATTTTGTTATTGCTGAGTGTTATTGTTATTTTATTATTTGTATTTTCAGCCATAATGCAGCGTGTGAAAAGAACCTTCTTCACATGTGTCAAAAACATGCCATACGTTAAAGGAAAGGTGAGGTTTGAACTTTAACTAGGTTTCTAAAGGTGGGGCAAGTACACAGAGCCTGGGACCCTAAAATATTCACCTATTTTTGGATGAATATTAGTTTGAATTAAACACCCACATTTAGATCATGTCACTCAACTCAACCAGGGCCCTATGCTCCCATAAAGGCCTGTGCAACTAGAATGAAAATAAAATGAGTCATAAAAATGCCAGAGTTGAGATAAATTATAAAATGAGTGATCACTCTTTAATGTAAATTCACAAATAAAATGACAAGAAAATATATAATCGCCAAAAAAAACTAAAGAAATTATTGTGCTTGCCAGATGATGTAGGTATGGAATTAGAATGTAAAACATTAAAAAGACTACTGTAGCAAACAAATACAAACAAAAAACTAAATAGTCATACACCAAAATTGAGAGACAATTCATCAATAAAACCAAATCAACAATAGATTTTCAAAAATTATTACTTTAAATTTTAAACCTAACAACTTGAGATTAATCGATATCAACAATTTACAATATGCACACACTCTATCCCAAATGAATTTGATGTAGTGTTTGCTTCATATTTTATTAGATTTACGGCGAGTTTCACTTTACTAATTATAGTTGCTATAATTGTCATTGTTATATTATTATTATTATTATTATTATTATTATTATTATTATTATTATTATTATTATTATTATTATTATTATTATTATTATCATTATGCTATTGTTGAGATGTGTATAAGAGACAGCTTACCCATACTTTTATACTTAGTTGTAACTAAGTTTAATAACTCATCTTTGGGGATTCCCTGCTCTGGCAAGTGAGTGTTGTAGATGTCACCTTGTGGAAGTGGGAACATGTCCTTGGTAATGGCTGACTTTGTTTTCTCTAATTCCTCTTGAATCTGGAAACATCAATGTTTGTAACATTTGTAACATTCTTGAAGTCAACTGTAGCACGGTTTTTAAAGGTGATTTGTTGTTTGTAGTAAATAAACTGTCTGACATACCTTTCGGCCAATCACTGGAAGACGTCTTAATATCTTGAAAAAAGACAACTTCATCCTTTCAAATACACCTAAAATGAGAAATCCCTTTTGAGATCCAGCCTGCCTTACATAATGTACTGCAGAGGGTGTATATTCAGATCTTGGATGGTCCCATAGCATGCATGGACTAGTATTGTTCAAATTTCCATGCGTTGAGAATGGTGAAGGACTCTCAGTGGCTATCGGATCATATCAACTAACGAAAGCCTTCATGGTCTAGTTGGTAAATACGTTCGCCGTTTAAGCGAAAAGTCCAGGGTTCGATTCTTTAAAATTTTATATGCATTTGTTTCTACAAACCTGTTTCATATGGATAGCTGTAACAATAAATGCATATAGATTACTTGAAGTAACCTGATTTTCAATTACAGCACTTACTTAGCTCATGGAAAAACACTTGCTGGTATAACCAATGGCAGATGTTTATCAGTAACGCAGTGGCCAAGATGATCTCCCATGCCTCCCTACCAGAACATTGATCATTAATAAAATGTCTTGTATTATTCAGGTACAATAAACCGATTTCCTACCAAAAACAAGTTAAAAAAATATTTCAATACAGCAGGCTATAAAGAAATGTGGATATTTATCAAATTTCATGTTAGATAATTTCCTCCTCATCTCCAGTTGTCATGGAAGTTTACTTCTGCAGCTGCTCATAAATATCTCCAAAATTAATTAATAGTTAATAATACTTACCGCCCAGCTTTCAATGGACTCCATAATTATTCCAGGAGTACTTAATTTACAAAAAATTTACTTCATGTTACTAGCAGTAGCAAAGATACCGGTCCATCTGACCTCGTCTAGGGGGTGTGTTTGTTATGACACACGTGTGACAATTAGCAACAGCGCCACCTACACTTTATTGCAACATATCCCATTTACTGATACAGCATTAATGCAGCAAAGAATTATATTTTATGGTTTTATGAGTTTGTGGGTGGTACATCTTGATAAAAATGGACTTCAGTGAAATTTTGGCAAATCTGGAAGTGTATTGGGTAAGTTACACATAATGATATAGCTACAAATATCATCAGAACTTTGCCAAAATACTATACTAACAGTTTAAGTAGTGAAGCCTCGTCCGTGTGGGCTAAGCTAGGCCTGTGTTACGTTATATCGTTGCACGTACAGTATTTTTTGTCACTGAGTGACACCTGCTGCTGCCTGCCGTCTACGTACTACTACTACTACTACCCACTACAGTATTCTACTGGGCTAGGCCCAGGCCGTTAAGAGAAATGAAAACAGCAGCGGTTGGCATTGTTCCGTAGCTGGTATAAGTATATTATTTTTCAGTAAATTTCTTAGTTTTGTTTCTACTTGAGGAGCGACGCACATATCGGGTCTTCAAAACAAGTTTGTTATAATATATCAAATAAATATTATGGAGTTGATGTTCACTGGGCTGGGGAGAACGCCATGCATACAATAGTACTATAGGCCAGAATTAACTAATTAAAAACGATGCAGTGCTAGAAGATACATGTTCAGGCGTATGCAATGAGAAGGACATTTTTAAAATGAACACAGTACTGTGAATGGGCTGACCAGATGATATTATTACACCGAGTAATTTAAAAAAAATATTAATCACAATTTCTACTTTTTTTTTTTTACTGTGATTAAGGAAGTCTAATATTTCTTTCAAAGGGTACGAGTAGGCCCATTGGATTGTCATTTAATGCCCCCAAGCCATCATCAAATTTTCCTAGCCATTGCTTACTTTTTTGGGAAAATCAGGTGTTCTGGGCCTAGGCTTTTTTTAGTAAGCTCTCCTGACCTATGGCATTTGCCAGGCAAGATTTTGACTGAAAAATAGCCAAGTAGTTCTGAATGTAGTATCTGTACTTAAATTGGCCTTGGTGTATTGTAATGCCGTAAAAAGAGAATCCTAACATCAGCCTCTAACTACACTTAGTGTAACCTTAGAGGTATGCGGGGAGGTAGCTATTAATTGCAGGGCAACTCATGTCTTCACATGTCGTAAGTGTTTTTTATACAGATCTAGTAGACACACAGGACCTTGGTTGACCCCTGGCATCAGCCATTGGCTGGTCACAGACCTCGATTGTCTTAAATTTATTAGAAACTTTGTTGTGATCTAGCTTGGTAGAAAATTACTCACATGTATAATTACATTAAATAGTAAATTAAATTAACACAGAATAGTTTAAATTTGACTGACAATTACAAATTATAATTTATAATCAGAATGCCTTCTAAAAATCTTTCAATATTATCAACTCTTCTGTGACAAGTATGTATGATTTGTTCATATATGGGCATGTTGATGTCTAATTTGAACGATATATGGGCATGATGATATCATTATCATAACCATTATATAGGCATGATGTTGCCATATCACAACCAAAACCTCTATTGAAAAAGAACTTAATTATATGAATATGGTAATTCCAAAGAATGACAACCTGTGAGTCCGTAATTGATTCTATGTATGTTTCGTCGACCTTCTTAATTTAAACATTGTCAAGAAAGAACTCACAACCAAATTTGAGCAGTTTAATTGACACTCGACGAAACTATTCTATTCTCCATGATACAAGTTTAATTTTCTATTCTACCTCATTGCTCATACAGGACATTTTCCTTCTGAATCTGGATGATTTAAGAAAAGATGTAAATGGCAGATGTGTTGGTGTAGAGCCGTGGCAGTTGATTTCTTTCTCCATCGGGATCACATTGATTATAACATGGATTTACCAATGGCTCAATCATCCAGAACTCAGTAAGCTCAACTTGGTTACCTTTTGTTCATATATTGAAATTTTTTTTTAATATTCAACAATTTTTTTCCTCAGATTTGCGTGATTTTTATCAGTATACATCAGCAGTTAGTTTAATTGGTTAATAATGTTATGTCTAAATATTTATTTATTTTTGGAAGTTAACCTTTAGGCTTTTTATTGATTATTGTGTATTTTATATATTAATGTTCAACCTGTAATTGGTGTTTATACTGTTGGATGTTTGAATAGTATACAAATACAAATGCATTCAAATGTAAACCAAATTATAAAAACCAAATTATAGAAATGTTGAATCGTATCAATCAAAATTAGTATTGCAAATATTGCTAAATATTTTTAGTAAAATAAACAGTACAAAACAATCTAGTATCAAACATTTCTAAACTCGCCTAGCTATTGATTGATAGGCTTTCAGAATCTCTGAAGCTGTGGGGACCTTGAAAGGTAAAGTCTAAGGATTAACCATTACAATGGTGTCATACTCTTCAAGATTAAAGTATGTCCAAGCCTGATTCCTACCTTCTATTGTAACACTACTACTACCTATCTTTTATCAAGTAAAAAAAAATCAATTATTGATGACTATCTACTTTTTTTAATGGAAACTGCACAATCTAAGCCACATTAATTGAAATTGGCGCAATGTAAATATTTTGTTATTGCTGAGTGTTATTGTTATTTTATTATTTGTATTTTCAGCCATAATGCAGCGTGTGAAAAGAACCTTCTTCACATGTGTCAAAAACATGCCATACGTTAAAGGAAAGGTGAGGTTTGAACTTTAACTAGGTTTCTAAAGGTGGGGCAAGTGCACAGAGCCTGGGACCCTAAAATATTCACCTATTTTTGGATGAATATTAGTTTGAATTAAACACCCACATTTAGATCATGTCACTCAACTCAACCAGAGCCCTATGCTCCCATAAAGGCCTGTGCAACTAGAATGAAAATATAATGAGTCATAAAAATGCCAGAGTTGAGATAAATTATAAAATGAGTGATCACTCTTGAATGTAAATTCACAAATAAAATGACAAGAAAATATATAATCGCCAAAAAAAACTAAAGAAATTATTGTGCTTGCCAGATGATGTAAGTATGGAATTAGAATGTAAAACATTAAAAAGACTACTGTAGCAAACAGATACAAACAAAAAACTAAATAGTCATACACCAAAATTGAGAGACAATTCATCAATAAAACCAAATCAACAATACATTTTCAAAAATTATTACTTTAAATTTTAAACCTAACAACTTGAGATTAATCAGTATCAACAATTTACAATATGCACACACTCTATCCCAAATGAATTTGATGTAGTGTTTGCTTCATATTTTATTAGATTTACGGCGAGTTTCACTTTACTAATTATAGTTGCTATAATTGTCATTGTTATATTATTATTATTATTATTATCATTATGCTATTGTTGTACTATTGTAGTACTATTTTATTACTTACTTACAAATTGTTAACCAATTACTGAAAATATTAATTGATAGCACATCTAGACCTCTGCTAAAACAGCAGCAGAAACAGATACGATCTTTTGCTAATTACTGTATGTGTACATTGAAATAGCTTTTTAAGGCTTAGACTTGTTTTTAATTCTTTTTCATTTTATCGTTTAATTAATCCATGATGGTAATAACGTAGAGCGAAATGCTAGGCCTCTGATAGTCCTCAAGTCGTATTTGCCAGGTTCTCGGAAATGTTCATTTAAAATTTGGCGAAAATGGTGTATACACGACATTCAGTATAAGTTACGTTGATTCAACAGTGTGTTAAAACCATAACAAACCTCTATATTATCAGTAATAATGTCTGTGACAACAGCAAGCATCAGTAATTTTCATAGTCCTGTTTTATTAGACCTCCCATGTGTCTAATAAAATGAAAATAAAATGACAAGAAAATATATAATCGCCAAAAAAAACTAAAGAAATTATTGTGCTTGCCAGATGATATAAGTATGGAATTAGAATGTAAAACATTAAAAAGACTACTGTAGCAAACAAATACAAACAAAAAACTAAATAGTCATACACCAAAATTGAGAGACAATTCATCAATAAAACCAAATCAACAATACATTTTCAAAAATTATTACTTTAAATTTTAAACCTAACAACTTGAGTTTAATCAATATCAACAATTTACAATATGCACACACTCTATCCCAAATAAGTTTGATGTAGTGTTTGCTTCATATTTTATTAGATTTACGGTGAGTTTGCGTGGACAAATCCGCTCCACCCAGATGTGTTCCCGGCAGTTAGGAAAATGGAAGCTGAGGTTATTGCAATGTGTCTCAGTATGTTCAACGGAGGACCAGGGTCTTGTGGTACGGTAAGTGGCAATTGATGCAATCATCCATATTATCTATTGAAAATTTATTTTTTCTTTTTTATACTGGGTATCCTGTTCAATAGTTAACTACTTTCTCATACTAACCCCAGTATTCTTAAAACAAACTGTAGACGTAGTTCGAGCTAAAACTTCAAAATTACGTCATTTAGTATTCTTAAAACAAACTTCGACTAGCACTACGACTAAATCACACGAACCTTGACAAAAGTGATACTCCGCAGGTCGATATCTAGTCAGCCTAGTGTCAGGCTATATCGTCGAATTGAAATATTTACCCTACTAAAAACGTGCTTTTTGTAACTCGCAATAGAGTGAAATGAATGTATAAGTAGGTCCAATGTGTATTCGGTGTATTCAACAAAACAGACACGAAGATTAGCTTCCAAAAGACAAAATTATTATGTTTTACTAGCCACATGTGATTGTTCCTGATTTGCATGAAATCCCCTAGCGTTGTGGTCACGTAGCTTCATAGTAACATGGAGGGAAAAATCTGTTTCTTTCCTCCATAATCGTAACTACAACAAAGATGGCGCCACCCTCGATCAGGCTCAACAATAAGATTTTTTCTAAGAAAGCAATTTTTCAGTGACTGTTCAAATTTGCTGTCGTTATATGTTAACAACTAATATAGTTATTATTATAGAAAATTAATTAAGCGAATGATGGTCTAATATGAATTATGAGGAAATATTTTTTAAACGATAGACGGTAGCTTAATATTCACCTGCGTTACCGGATCTCCAAAATTTCGTCGCCTATTAAAATGAGCTTTATTCATTAGATAGTTTAATAGTCGTGGTTTGCCAGCCGTCTTCAGTTGAACTAAAACTAGGACTTGATTTAGCCGTAGTTAGAACTTCGACTATGTTGTTTATGAATAGAAATTGAAGTTGAATTGAATATTTTGGTTTGACAAGATTTGAATTAACTGATCATTAAGTCCACATTAGCAATTGTAGATAAACTTTGATTTCCTCTAATGTAATAGCTCCATGGTATTGTGCCGCTCTCTGGTGTATATTTAACAAAGAGATCATTGAAGGTCTGTTTTAATAATGCATTCTGTACTTGTTGCAACAACCTATGCATAATTGTAATAGGCCTACCAGCATGAAGTGTATCTGACCATAGAGGTAGGTATTATAGTAGTACCTTTTATGAGTATCTGAGAATTCTATTCACAGATTTATGAACCATGGTAATTTAACTTCAAATTAAATATGATAATTATGTTTATGAATTCCAAATCAATAGTGTTCATTTGTAATGGCCTTGGGATGTATAATTCAAAGACAGGATATCAATTTTCATGAATTTTGCAATTTTTGTTTTCTAACTTTTTCATTTTGAACATGTGTTTTAATTACAGGTGACCTCTGGTGGTACTGAGAGCATCCTAATGGCTTGCTTAGCATATCGTAGTATCTGGTTTGATAAAGGTATCCTGTATCCTGAAATGTAAGTTGCCGGGCTATCATTAAAACTATTTTATTTTTTAAATTTTATTTCATTTCACATCCAAAAGCAGGGAGCCCGCTTCTTACAAAATAGAATTTCCCAATTATTCTTATTACAGCTGCTAATACTTTTACTAAGTGTGCAGTACTGACTGACTCCTAACAGGAAGAACAACTTGGGCAATAAATTCATTAACTGCCTCCACTCCCTAAAGCCGGGCACCCACTGCATTGTATGACGATTGTACGACAGTCGTACGCCCGTCAGCCACCACCCTGTGAGCGAGCACAAGAGGATGCGACACCGTCTGCTGATTGTCAGCGGCAGTCTGAACGGATTTTCATTAAAAATGATCCTTTGCGCGTGCGTCGTGTCGTTGCATTTTCCATTGAATCACCTGTGTAGAATGGGTCAATTCAATTCAATTTATAACATTAAAACAGTAAATATAGTAATAATGGTAGTTGATGAAAAGAAAACATTTTAGAAACTCTTTTATTGATGCCTTACTAGTAGCTTGTACAGCTGTATTCAAAAGTGTTACAACATTTAAGTTCAGACTAAGAAAATACCAGTTTGATCAGCAATTCTCCAGTTATTCTCACTCATTTTAGCATGATGAATACAACCATGCACCTTATTAAATTTGTTTATTTTTTTTTTGTTCTTAGACTGGCTCCCATTAGCGTTCATGCTGCC
The DNA here is from genome assembly GCF_011630105.1 of Anneissia japonica. NCBI lineage: Eukaryota > Metazoa > Echinodermata > Crinoidea > Comatulida > Comatulidae > Anneissia > Anneissia japonica. Next base: position 2,627,179 of record NW_022716829.1, read on the forward strand.
TTCAACAAAGCAGCATATTACTTCAAGATGAAGCTAGTACACGTGCCTATTGACCCTGAAACCTCTCAGGTCAACGTGAAGGTATGCTAAACTCAAAAATATAATTGTGGCAAGTTATATTACATTTCATTGTTATTGTAAAAGCGTAAAGGAATAAACTATAAATTGCAGTGTGATTGTGCTGAATTGTATATGGGCGTGGTTTCATGACTACCTAGCAGCTGTTAAGAGGTGCTAATAGTAGCTACATGTTCACATCATTCCACAACGACAGGGGCTGAATGAACCATAGTATCGGGGTAACCCCCTACTCTTCCGAAAGATGCAATGTGTTCTTTAAAGTGCACACGAGCCGGATGTATACACAGGACCTCCATTGTAAGTCCTTATCCGAGAAGACTTGGTTCTACCAACCCAACCCTTGGTGAGGAGCTGCTGGAACCAGCGCCGATGTTAAGGCTGTAGTTAGCGATGCCCCTGCCTAACTGCTTGGCCACTCAACTCACCACAAAATCAAAGTAAATTCTTTTGTTCTTGATCTTCAAAATGTGTTTGCTTAACCAATTAAATTTATTGTCCTTTGAAAGGCTATGAAGAAGCTGATTAACAAGAAGACGTGCATGCTGGTTGGATCGGCACCAGCATTTCCTCACGGAATAATTGATCCTATTGCCGACATTGCAGCTGTGAGTATATAAAATCCCTGTTTTTGAGTGATGTACATAATGTTTAATAAAAAATATTCTTTAAAAAAAGTTATAATAAATGAGTTGGTGTTGAAATTCAAAAATATATTCATTCATTTTTATCTAACAGTTAGGTCGTCGTTATGGTATTCCTGTCCACGTAGACTGCTGCTTAGGTGGTTTCTTGGTACCATTCATGAATAAGGCCGGTTTCAACATCCCATCATGTGATTTCTCTGTTGATGGAGTCACTAGCATTTCAGCGGATACCCACAAAGTAATTATACAAGATACATTTATTGACAAAATATAATTTAAAGCTGAAGCAAATGTATATATTGAAATATAAATAAAGTAGATTGCACAAATCTATATAAACGTAATTCTAACGAAATATTCCAGTCAAAAACAACCAAATTTATTTGAATTTTATTAAGGAATCTGATTTTATTAAAATATTTAACAAGTTTATAAAATATTGTTAATTTAAAGCAAGTAGGGCAGTGAAAAACATGAATTTACATTAACAATTTAAGCTAAAATTAATATATGTAAAGAAATTTTTACATTAAAATATAAACATTTTGGACCCCACAAAAGCTTCCAGATAAATGATTGATTGAAGTGGTAATTTTCAAACTTTTTCACCTTGTAGTATGGATTTGCTCCAAAAGGCTCATCTGTCATCTTGTATAGCGACAAGAAATGGCGGGCCCGCCAATACTACGTTAATCCTGACTGGCAGGGCGGTATCTATGCCTCACCTGGTTTGGCAGGTTAGTACCGACAATAAAAAAATGAACTTATTAATGATTCCTTCAGGCTTTAGTTTCTGAAGTACATATCACTGCTTATAATAAAGTGTTCAATGAGGTGTTTATTTAGCTATCTTCCAGCCTAACAAATCACTTCACATTACTACCCTACTCGTTTAAATCAGTAATAATCATCCAATATGTATATTCTCCTTCCAAGAAAGTATTCCTAATTATGCATAAAAAAATCGGGATGGCCTGAATCATTCAGTAAAAAATATTGCCAGTCTACTAAGTACATATTATTTATGCACTTGGATTGAAAGTAAAGCATGGATATGTGGTGCCTTGCCAAAGGCACAGGCAAATCCCTATCATGGTCTGCCAACTCCAAATTTTGGTTTCCAGACCAAAACTCCCTGGCAGGTACTCCCACTACATTTAGTATTGTTGATTAGTCCTCATTTTTGTAATTTCTGAGGAGAGGACTATTGATAATTTGCTGAACTGACCCCATTTCTGCATGTGTCTGTTCATTGCAGGAAGCAGGGCTGGTGCAATTGTTGCAGCTTGTTGGGCAACGATGATTTATTTTGGAGAGTCTGGTTACATAGCAAGTACCAAGAAGATTGTGTCAACAACTAGATATATAGCAGAACAGTATGTGATCACACTTACTTGCTTATCACCTTTACCTGAATAAAGTGACTATTACCAAAAATAGAACACCCCCAAAAAATAATAGAATCAACCATCTTAAATGCATTTGTTACTAATCATGATGAAGAAATATGTTTTTTGTGAATTTAATTAGTTACTTTTACTCTCTTTTTTTAGACTTGGAAAAATAAATGGTATTTTTGTGTATGGTAAACCGAAGGTGAGCGTGGTTGCAATTGGGTCACATGACTTTAATATATACCGGTTGTCCAGCGCTTTAAACAAAAAAGGATGGAATCTGAATGTACTTCAGTTCCCCGCAAGGTACAATTATACCAGCTGTAAAAAGAGTAAAGAAAGTTATTCACTATCTTATTACTGTATTGTCTGTTGATTATAGTGATGTTTTTAATGCTAATGATATTGTTGATTATGGTGGTGATGCTGTTTGTGGCAATGACAATTATGACGATAATTATAATAATGATGGTATTGATGATGAGGATGAATATTATGTTAGTCATTGGTGATGATTATTGTGATGATGTGTTTATTTATACAGTATTGATGATAGGTATTGATGATGTGGATAATTATGGATGATATGAATGATTATTATTATAAACAGTCTGCAAATTTAAAGATTGAATATGTCTGTAAATCACTGAAAATGATTTATTTTGTTATCTGTTACTCGATGAAATTTAAATGAGCAATTTATAATTTATTTAGGTGTTTTTTTTTGGTTTTTTTTGGAAAACAGTAAATCTTTAACCAAACCAATTTTTCTTTGCCACAGCTTTCATTTGTGTGTGACAATGCGTCAAACAAGTAAAGGTGTAGCTGATGAATTTGTCCAAGATGTCCGCAACCTCACGGCAGAAATCATGAAAGATCCAAAAAAGAAAGCAGATGGTGCTGTAAGTTCACACAGTCATATAGGCATAATACTGCTATAGTGAAATCCATTAGTTCTCTCTTGTTCAATACAAATTCAAAATAAATATTCAGGTGTTCGTAACCTAAATAGTTGGATTATCTCATTCCGCTTACTTTTAATATTTGGGAGTCAGTAGACACTTAGCTATTGTCTGGAAAACGGGTGGAGGTGCATGATGGAATATTGCCTCATAAACTGTAGGAATGCGTCATAAGCTGAAGTTATGAAATATGATGCCAAGCCCAGATAAGACCAGTCCTAGAAAGAACTGGAAAGTCAACAATCTGTTTTGTACATTTATACAATTGAATTGCTGGTAGCCTATTTTCTTATTAGTAAATCTGTAAATAGATGAAAATTGAATTGTTTTGGTTTTGTGTCTCACTGGAATTGGATAAATTTTTGATTAGAAATTCAGTGTTTTACTTCAAGATTCCAGATTACTATACAGACAGAAACTAGTTTCATTCATTCATAAAGTTTTTACTTTGGGGGGTGGGGTTTTTTTTTGTTCAGTATCAATATATTCAAAGTGAATTGCTTCTGTTTGCAGGCTGCTATTTATGGCATGGCTCAAAGTATTCCGGATCGATCGATGGTCAGTGAAATTGCAGAAGCTTTCCTTGATTCCTGCTTCAGCACAGCGTCAACCACGGCCACCAATGGGACTACCACCAGTCACAGATAAGATCCTCCCATTCACAGTAACATGTAGATTTTACTCTACAGTGTTTAGTATGTAATGCTTGAACAAACTGACCTTTAAACCTACCTATATTATATATTAAATTCCATTAAATTCTTTCAGATGCAACGTTCAATGCAATGTATATAAATTTGAACCAAAGTGCTGAGCCAGTTTAAATATTACTGCCATACGCCCGCAATTTCGGTTAATTATTGTCGTGGTTTTATTTCTAAAATAACCATCAGTTATGCAGTTTTAAGGATTAGAGTACTTTTTTAATTCTTAATAATTAATACTTTTAATAATATACTATTGTATTATGGTTTATGAAATTTCCATTCTGATTCAATTTCAAAATCTAACCAACATCATAGGCAAGATGTAGCTTGGTGGTAAGAAGCGATACGTTCCTAATAATGAAAGTGCAATTGTAGAACAGTAATCAAATGTTCCACAAAGCTCTGCCCCTTGAATATTGTTTCTAAGATCCACAAAAGAAACATAGCTTAGCGTGTGGATGTAAACTTGTTTGTGGGACAAAATTCCTGGCCTTGTCTATTGAATAACATGTTCTGATTTTTTTTGTCACTCGCTCACTTGTTAATTTTGTCACTTTAGAAAGGTCCATAGTATACTGTACTACCTTCAGGTTATCTTCTATTCTATCCCCAAAAAGTGAAAGGTATTCCTAGAGAAAGGCAGACGAGTATGTGGACATATATAAACTTTTGTGTTTGTGAGACATACACATGTTCCTCCCCTGCCTGTTGAATAACATCCTTTGATTGGTTAAAGTTTGACACTGGAAAGGCCCATATTATACTACCACTAGGCTATTCCCTTCCCCTAAAAGTCGACTAGCCCTTTTCCTAAAGTTTATTCTAACCCCACCTCTTAAATGTGGACCATACGCTCCCTGTCAGTGTAGTTTATTCATCCTCCTTGTGGACTATGCCCTCATAATGGTATAATAATAGTACCATTCCTCCCTTTTGAGAATGGACTAAAATGTGTTGAATTGTGAAGTACAGTACCTCAAATATTACACAAAGCATGTGAACATTTTGAAAAGTTGAGAAGTAACAGTTGTTTTGTTAGTTGGTTTGTATCGTAATTATAAGCAGATAATAACCTATGTTAGTTTCCGTAGCAATAACTTGATTGAATCTTCAAATCATATTCATTGATTATATTTATACTTGATGGCCCTAATATTAGCTTCTCAGTAATGTAGAGCATAATGGCCACCCTCATTAAATATTGTTAAATAAAGAGGTTAACATAAAATAATATATAACATAATGAAATTGTATGTATAACGCCATACTTATTTTGTTAACTGTACCATGTAATTTTGTTCATAAACATGTATGCAAGTTATATTGTCTGTGTTATTAAAGCTATTAAAATTTTAAAATAAAAGTAAAAATATTTGAATTTCTTAGTTTGTTAATTAAGTTATTAGCTCCTCACTGATAGATGTCACCTTTATAAACTACAGGTATTGTTCCAAAAAGTGAACAAAGAATTTTGAATAAAATTCTAGCCTTATCTGTAAGACATGCATATTCATATCAAGGTAATTCACACAACATAGATTTGTTGATTGACCTTAGATATAGGCATGCACAGTTGAAACTACTAAATATCTTATCAGCATATGCATTTAATACCATTAATCATTTTTTGTGCATAGACCCATTGATTGGTACAGTAGTCTTTATTTAGAGTTTCGTAGTATAATCTGTTAATCAGCAAAAAAATAATTTTTAAAATCTCATTTGAACTTGATAACTTAGTTGACCTTTTAAAATGAGCAATTCAACATTTAATGAGCATTATTTATACTGATCTCTATAATAATGGATGGATTGCTCACTGGCCATTCACTGTACAGTAAAAAGTGAAGCCACCGGCACCATATGCAACAGCCCAAGTAACATACCAATCTAGTTATGGCATTTGTTTAAATTACTGTATTGTTAAAAAATGACAATTCTTGCAATACTTATTAATACAAAAATTAAATTTTATGAAATGTTTTTTTCACATCTACTAACCACTGGAGAACGTCGCATTGGGGTTCTAAAGTTTTGCTTTCTGATGCTGTATTCATGGCATTTTGGACTGCCCAAAATCGTGCCAGGTGGCTTCACTAAAACCAGCCAATGAGCAATCCAGCCATTATAATAGAGATCAGTGGTATTTTACTAGCTGTAACACAATTTTGCTTATCATTAAGATAAGAGTTGGAGTACACCCTCTTGGAAAAAACTGTGTAAGCAGACTTTCTACTGCTAATATCCACTGCCTGAAGGAGAGGTCTTCCAGGTTCTATGACAGACAGCTCTCCAACATGGTGCCAAATGGCTTCACTAAAATCAGCCAATGAGCAATCCAGCCATTAAATAGAGATCAGTGGCATTTTACTAGCTGTAACACAATTTTGCTTATCATTTAAATAAGAGTTGGAGTGCGCCCTCTTGAAAAATCTGTGTAAGCAGATTTTTTACTGCTAATATCCACTGCCTGAATGAGAGGTCTTTCAGGTCCTATCACAGACAGCAATGTTACGCATGTATATTCTGTATGATATATGTGACCCTAGCTTACAAACGGGCTGTAAATTCGCACTGCACTGTATTGAGAAACAAGCCTCAATACCCAGAATAGTGCGTAGAATGTGAATTTTGTGTGAATTAGGTTTTTGTGTAATAAATAAAGTATGACTATTAATCTTACTATTCCTGAAGTTTGAGTTTAAAATTCCAACTGTAAGAGGTAAAATTTAGCCATTTTCGGATGGGAGCTAATGAAAAATGAATAGAAACCTGCCGAAAATAAAAGCATTTTTCTCAAAACTTGATTTAAGAATGGTGATAGATGACAATTACTCAAATGGTCATAACTTTGCTTCCAGATACCTGATTGAATTCATTTAACTGTCATTTTAAAGTAAATGATATGTTCTATGCCATTATAACAAAAACTCATTTTGGCCTGAGGACGAGTTTACAGCCCGTTTGTGAGCTTGGGTCACATATATCATATAATTTGCATGCATCCAAAGAATATCTTAATTTGGTGGTGTCAAGTTTGCATAAACTTGACACACATTTTTATATTGTTGTACGATGTATTTTTAATATAATAATATTAACATTATATAGAAAACTTCTATATATACTTAGGTTTGATACACATTAAAGGAAGATGAAACTAAAAACCAGTAAATTTATAACAATGTTTATTAATTTTCTTCATGCATGTTTCAAATTTTACTTTTGAGTACAAAATATAATGACAAAAACTTGCTTAAAAGCATTTATTCAAATCCCTAGTAGAAAAGGTAAACAATATTGGACCAGCCCACCACAAATCTATATTTTTTTTCAAGAAATATTATATCATATCCATAACACAAGGGCAACCTTTCACACTGATACTTGTCCAGAACATCAGACAACCAACTTTTTGTCACTAAAAATATCCTTTTTTGGATACACATTGTCCAATCAACAAGTATTGGAAACGCTTGAACAAAGCAACAACAAACTCACTCAAAAAGGCACTGAATTTGACTTGGGATTGCAGAATGCATCCTGTTACGTTAAACTTGCAAGATCATTGGTACTAGACCAACAGGTCAGCGAAACAAACCCACACAAACGGCTAAGCACAAGCTACATACAGTAGTACTTTCTAATTACTTTACCAGAGAGGCGCTAAATATGCCTCAATTCAAAAACCAAAAAGGTGTACCTCCAACCAAACAAACATTTCATTTTTAGTTTTAGTGCAGTACCTTTATGCTGCACAACCAATAAGGCAACGCTGTACAACTTTCCATGTGCTACAGCTTACTGGAAAATAACCATTAGGGGCAGATGAAAGGATAGTGAGCCACCCCAAGATGGTAAAGTTAATTGTACCCCTAAACAACAACGCTGTACATTATACTATCTCTTAACAGTAATAAAACCCTACTTGCATTTGGTTTGTGTTATGAATACAGGTTTTAAAATGCTTGTTTTAATGATAAATGTCGCAACATTAACAAAACCAGAGTGAAGAAAAAAACATATACTGTAGATCTAATAAAATGTACAGTAACACACTGTGACTATACAACTTAAATTTCCATAAACTGCTAACAATTGTAACATAATATGAATATGAACTCTTCATATGCTAGGTAAATGAACAATGCTTGTATCTGAATTCTAAGTATGTACATACCGTCATGAAAACCTATAATATATACATATTATTATATAAGATAATCTTGGTTTACTCAATCTGGAAATGAATATTCAACAGTTCCATTCATAGTCAAGAGTTCATTTTCTCAAAATATAACTTCATACAAAAAATTAAACCTCCATACATTAAATTAAAATACCTGAATAATAACTATGATTACTATTTAACAAAATATATATAGTACACAGCAAACAATCTATAAGAAAACTTACTTTTACATTTTTACTTAAAAAAGTTTGAATGGGGAGGTACTGTAATATATTGGTACCTCTGCAATTTTCAGTACAACACTGTTCTGTTTTTGCTCACTTCAAAACTGATTTTATGTCTGTTAATTTATTGGTGTTTGTGATACAGTAGATTTTAGGTTTATCAATCATCATATATCAAAAATATGAGATCAGGTATCACTCATGCTACACAGCAACATATATATCACTTACAATTAGAGATTTATATATAATGTTTAGCAATGATTTATTTTATTAATCAGTATCATATGCCAAACACAAAAACTTTGCCTTTGATGGCAATGTTAAAAGAACATTTACCATGAATACATTATAATGCATAAACTATGTATTTTATTTTAGCCGAGTCTGTATTTCCATGTTATTTATATATACATATAGCCACCATGTGTAAAACCTTCTTGCAAATGCAAAGATAAATAAAATTATACTGAATTAAATCTAGGTACAAAACAGATTATTACTGTACCTCCTTAGAATATGATAAAATTGCAGTTTATGTTCAATACAATTATTAGTATAGGCTATGGGACCTAAGTAAAGATATCATGTGTAAAAAAGTTATTCTTTTTTCAATAGACTTGTATGGATATACAGTATCATGTACAACAGAATACAGTACCATAATTGTTAGACTGAAGATGACACATAAGAGCATTCATGTATTTAAGGAAAGTAAGAGTTATATTACAAATCCCATCGTATCAGTATTAATATCTGTAAAAAGTGGGTGTCTAGAAAAGTAGGAAGTTGCTCCATTTTCATTACACTGCTATGAATATACATTATCAATCAAATTCCACAATAGGATATCACAATTTTATGATAAAATATTTCATGAGCTTCTCCCTGAGCTATTATTGTCATTTTGTGTGACTTAAAATGAACTATGATTAAACTTTCTAGGGTAAAAAAGAAACACAAACAAGTTCATAAAACTTGGTAACATTCTATTTTATTATAGTGACACACCCAATTGATTTTAAATATTTACTGTTAAAAAACTCTCACAAGTTAGAAAAAACTTTTTAGGAAAAATATATACTGTATATATCACACTGTTAGATTCTGGTATTTTGAACATTATTATTAAATGTTATTGTTATAAAAACTTTCATCAAACCAGGGAGTCGTTATGAAACATTTCCTAACAAAGGCACTAGTACACAATAACATACCAGTAAAGGTCAGAGTTCAGTGATGTCATTGGAGTAAAGGAATGCCTTGAATTCCAATTCAAGCTAAGGTCAGTCTGCCTTGTGCTCACTGCTTGTCTAGTTCCATAATAACCAACAGTGAACCAGTGTGTAAAATATTAATAACCGAAATATAATAGTCAAGTAAAATATTAATAACCGAAATATAATAGTCAAGCATAAGGTTTCTAGCAGTATTTACTTAACTTTTTATCATGTAAACATAGATTTTCTTATGTAAGGCCCTATAAAAAAGTAATTAGTTTATCACCCTATCTAGGCTGGAAAAGTGATGGGTTGGGGGGAGGTGGGGCAGGCTTTATATTTTTTTATTTTGCTAAAGCCAAATATCACCTTTGGGTGGTTTTCTGGTGCATTGATATTTTAAGTAAAATACATGATTGAGATAATACATTCAATATCTATAACTATTTACTAAAAAAATATTTTTAAAAATAGTTTTTTTCAAAAATGTTTTCTTTTTTAATTACCATAGAAGACATGTGGGCAAGGGTGATAAACTAATCATTTTTTTTTTATTAGGACTTATATAATATAATGGTATATAGCATATTTGTATTAGAAATTAATGATATTGTATTTAAATAAATCTCTAGGTATGGTATAATTATTATTTTCCATGTCATCATCCCAGATAAGCTGTAGTCTCCACATAAGGCATTGGTTGACTGTCGGCCTACACAGTGTGCCTAGCTTTTACAAGTTTTCAATCATGGTTATTTTTTTTCTTCAAGATATATATAGCAGATTTGTTCATTTGGATTGGTCATCAGAATGGCATTCACATGAGCTTCATGACACATTCTGTAGCATATGTCATAGGCCCTATCTCTTTTGCAGTACAAAATACTTAATTGAGTTGTCCAATTTAAGTGAAAAAGACAGACAATTATTTAATATGTCTGTCAATATATATGTCATTGTTTTACCATTCCACTCATTTGAGAATTACTAATTCTTTTGTTTATTAAAACCTGTTTTCCCAAGCTCATCAAAGTCCTGATATATTCTAGTAGGCTATGGAATTCATTTGCATTCTGCATTTGATACCACAAGCAAAAACTTGTGGAAGTAATTTTTATAAATTAATTATGAATTTTTTTATGCATGACCCCTAATTTAAATGCCAATAATTATTTATTTCAAATAGTCTTAGATCAAAGAGGAAAGAACATGACACTAATTATAACATATGAACTCTGACCCTGGCATCCTTCCTCCATAGCAACCATGTTTCATTCTATATTAAGTACATAATTTACCATATTGCTTGTTAGTTGAAAATAACATTCAGGAAATCCTACATTAAAGTTTTCTCAGGCAAATTCGAAACTTGAACAAAAACTCGAGTGATCAACAACTTATGGGAAGACATTTTCAGCTTTCCTTCTTTGATCTGAATTTTCTATCACATTTTTGGTTAAAGCTAAAGAACATTTAAACTTCAAATGCATATATATGTCTGTGTGTTGAAAATAAGATAACTCTAAAAAAAATAGTTAATATGCACACATAAAAATAGCCTTGTTAATTATACAACAACCGGCATATATCTGACAGTTATAGTGTTAAATGAAAATTAATTCTTAATTCCGTAAAACATTTTATAGTTGTTCTATAAAATACAACATGTAATGTGAAGTTAGTATATACATAACAATAAATTGATCAATATGAAACTGAGTAAATAATTATAATCATTTGTGATAAGAGCTAACCATATGCTATTTAGCATATTTACTGCATTTATATTCTAAATTATAACATCAGACAAAAGCATAGCAAATTCACATTCCTGCCACTAAACAATGCTATACAGGGTACCAGGATTAATTTTGAGATCAGAACATTCAAGTAATGTTTATAATGTCAGTGTGAACTCCTATCAATTAGCGCTAGAACATTATTCTAACCTAGGATGCCATTAATCACAGCAAACTCATAATTCAAAATCTGTTACATTATATCTCAAGAGAAAATTACATGAATAAAATATAGTCCAGTACATTTAGATTTAATGAACAAAAGTAATCACATCTAGTGAAGATGTGTTTGTACAGTTGGCCTATTCACTGTCAATTTGAAATTTCTATAGTTGCCAATATAAATTATTTAAGTAGAATAGCTAAAAAGGAATTAAAATAGTCGAGCTTTGCATAGTAAAATATTCATAGCTTTGGTTTTTAGCCTATTTGAAAAGAATAACATCACAGGGATAGGAAATACGTAATTAGACCAAAGTTATTTATTTATTTTCAAAAACATGTTTTTCTGCTTTACCCATCTTTCTACCACTTCATCCAGACTAGAAAATGCTATAGAAATTAAGTCATTCTTGTCCGCTACAAGTATCTTTATGTAATTTAGCCAGAACTAAGATGAGATATACCAGTCTGTGCGAATAGTAACCATTTTTTAAAGTAAGGGGAAGTGGGAGGGGGGAGGCCTCATCTCATTTTTTAAGTAACCCATATAAGAAACATGTTTTTAATTTTCCCTATGAAATATGAGAATATAAACTTATAATGTTCAAAAGCTTATGTAAAAAACAATGTTATCTCTTCAATATCCTAATATACACAGCAAACTTAGAAGAGTGTGAAAAACAAATAATTGAAAGTATATTTTCTACATGGAACACCTCTATCTGCTAATGTTTTTTTTTTTTTTATCATTAGTACTATTAATATGTTCAAATATTTTTTTTCTTGAAAAATATTAATTTTGCAGGCTTAGTCAAACAATAGCAAACTTTACATATTCAGATGTAAGTCAACATCTCAACTGCAAAATATTTATCATTTATATTAAATAGTTTCATCTCCTCACTTCTGTGTAAATGAATCAAGGTTACAAAGATTATGATCACATCGGTTGCTATAGTTACATACACAAGCATTACTTTCAAGTTAATCAAATACTAAATATACAGTACCTGAACAGAAATATTTGTTCCAAGTTATCAGAACTAAGCATATTAATTTTTAAATAGAAGCAAGTATTTTCACATAAAATAAACATTAACAGACTGTTACAGTAGTCATAAATAGGTTAGGCTTTAAAATACAATTATTTACAAAACAAATTCTTCATCTGATTGAGGTATTTTAATATACTACAGAGGATACACTGTACTGTATAAAATAATTCAAAACATGCAGGAAAATACAGTAGCAGGAACAATTTTTTATATATGTAGTAGATTCACATTTTATTTTTATCATTCTGATAATTTGAATGAATTTCCAATTCAGTTTTAACAGATTTTTTTTTTCTAAAATCTAAAGAAATCAGCCAAATACTAGGTTTTCCCAAAAAGTAAACAATTCAATTCAACCGAGAGGCCTCCCTTGTTCAAACAATTTTTTTATGAGTACTGATATTAGTAAATTTAGTATTTTTAAAATCATCTTGAAAGTAATGTCTTGTTTACAAGAAACTTTATCTACATTTTATTATAAACATTTTCATTTAATCTACAAATATTAGTATCAATAATATTATCAATATTTATATTATATCCTTTTTTTACGTTTAAAACAATATGATAAGACTAGCTAGCTATATACACATCAAATGGCTAAGTAAAATGAACTTGTTAATTAAATATTGTACTTTTTTAGTACATACTATACAGTAAAGTATGTACTATAAATCCTCGTATTTTGAGAAACGTGAAAGGCTTGCTCTTGGATTCGACCCACATCAAACTTAAAAACCATATACACACAAACTGTTTCCTCATAAATATTGTAACGACAAGACGAGGTACAAATTATTAAAAATTTAGTAACATCTAAAATTATGAAAACAGCAATCAACTGAATATTCACAAATTGTAACAAAGAGCCCACTTTGAATAACCTATTTCATGTATTATATAAATAATTAACACTTGAATCATCATTTTATATAATATATCAATATATAAACACTGTTGCTTCTGATAATCTACATATATGGACCCTTGGAATAACCAATAATTTCTATAACCAGTCTAAAATCAATATCTTCAAAACAAAAACTGGAATAAATTTATATGCTCGATAACTTACATTGGCCATTAATATTTTCCAAAAAAATATGTAAAAATTAAAGTTGATTGTTTACATCAAGAACTAATTAATTTTGAAACATGAAAGCTTAAAACTAACTTGATTTTAAAACACAAAAGGAGGTAAAAGGAATAGCATTAAATCATACAGATAATAAATCTCAGATTTTGTACCAACAACAATCAAAAGGTTACATTCCAAAATTGGAAATCTTCCAAAAATGATTTTAACAGACGTTTCACTGTTTTTTTTCATCAGTCAATGGTCAAACCAAAGGAATTTTCATAATGACCTTGTAGTGTCCATTTGCAAGCAACATACCCTTTGCAGTAATTTCTATGGGCCATAAAACCCACTAAACTAATAAATCTTCAAACCTTAAGAAAAATTTGAACCAAATAAAGAATATACCACAAGAAAAACTCCCAGACAAGAAAACAGATTTTTGTTTATGTTTGGGCATAAATATTTGGATCTATCTGAAAATAATTAATACAAATATGTTAACAAAATGTAAGTAGAAATGTGCAGAAATTTGTTTTAAAATTTCATATAACACTATTGTTAGAGTTTTCAGTGGCGGATCCAGGGGGGGGGGGGTTCAAACGAACCCTCCTCTGTGAAGAAATGTAACAAAATATATAGACTGGGTCCTGGGTTACAAAAGGCATGCTCACCTACCTAGGCATAGGTTAGCAGATCGGACAAACTAGGCTTAGCCCAACTAACATTCGATTAAATACAATTAAAAACATTGTTTTTGGCTCGACGTCGTAATAATTTATGTACAAAAGTGTTCTTAATCGGTTCATCGATCTATAAGAAAGACTATGCATCCAACTACTCAATATTGTTGGAATATAGGCCTAATAATGTATTGACTATATCTTTGATTTTCTTCTATGGTATAGGCCTAAGAATGAGATAAAATCTTTTTTTAAGAGGGGTAAAACCTTGAATTTTGAAGAAATCATTAAAGGGACCCCTCTTTCATTTTCAGGTTTTTGGGAAAAATTTTGAAACCCCTCCCCCCCCCCCCCCTCTTTCAAATCCTGGATCCGCCCCTGGTTTTTACTTGGCAGCACTAGGCAATCATTCTTTGACAAACACTTTAGCACCAATAATCCTAGGGCTAAATAGCACACATTATTTAGTTTACAAAGTTACCCTATTATTAAAACATGTTTATACATCAATTCATGACTATTGCTGAAATTAATTTTCTTTCAATTCTTTAGCTCACCACACTTTCTAACGAAGACATCTCCTGATAAAACACTAGATTTTAAAAACAGATTACACATCAAACCATTTGAAAATTAATTTGGTTGGTTGCTTATTCATAAAACAAAATAAATAACCAACATGTGAAACACATTCTCACAGTAGCACCTAAATACAAATTATCAGAAACAAACCGTGTTGCTTGCACAGTGAAACTTGTACTTTTCTATATGAATACTTCATTTAACAAATCTAATAGGAGTATAGTATAAGGTGCTCATCCAGATTTAGTGGTCTGGATTACTAGAACACAAATATCTTAAGAATATTCGATAGCATACGATGCTGCATAAACTGGGTTAAAAATATCGGAATAAAAATTGCCAGTATACATATATGTACAGTTGTGGAGACATTATAATTTTTGACACAGAAGTTGTTGCTTTTTACACTGTCATGGTAGGTGGAATGCAGTTTATGGTAACTACATAATCTTTGACAACAAATATTACACTACTTTTCTCATACTTGTCTTTGATATGTCACATATTTTGACAATTAAAAACAACCGTGCTAGTAACGCCAATGTCTCATACTAGATGTACATCAAACCAAAGATTAAGGCGTTGCCAAATATATCTGATATATCATCATAAGTTAAGACAGGAACTACCACGAGTTGAGAAACGACATTCTTGTTTTGGTGCAGATCAGCAAACGAAATGTAGAACCGATTAAGTACAAGCCAGAAGATAACACTACATAAAACATTGGGCTATTGGACTCGTCGGCAATAGTAACCAAGAGCTTTGCACTTTTCACAGAGATGTTGTGGATGCTCTTTACTCTGGTCTGACACATCAAGTCCATCTGGCTTCTCAAGAGGGCGCTAGATAAGAAAGATTTACAAAATAGTTTTTAACAACAGCTCATAAAATAATGTCTTACGAATAAAAGGATTTTTAATATCAATTGATATTTTGTAATTGAAATGAACTAGACACAAGTGTATTGAAAACAGATATCATGTAAATAACTTTACATATAAAATTTAAATGTCATAATGAATTTAAATATTGAAACTTAACTATGTGACTTCCTGACACAAAATGAGGCTGTTGCACGAAATGGCAAAAATGTGATAATTTAGAATAAGCATATAAAAATAGATGAAAAAACAAACTTCAAAGCCAAACCACTTAAATTTTTATATCACTATTGGGATGTAGTGCAGTATTTAAAAGATTTTAATGTCATGGTTTGACCTACTGTAATAAGCCAAGCAGAATAGCCAAATATATAGACAAACATACTACACTCTAGTAGTAGTATATAAAATGCTGAATACCCATATTTACCAAAATTAACATTCAATTTATTTAGTTCTTACAGGTTGTGCAAACCAAATCATTTTGCAGTGGACAGAGTCATATACAAGTTTCCCACCCCTGGAAATTTTTTTTAGTAGTTAATCGTCACCTTACATCACCTTACTTTGCCTGCTAACACCCTCACTTAATCATCGAGCATCCACCCAACAAAACCTCTGTTCCCCCATTAGCACCCACACCAACTACCATCAATACTTGTAGATATATAACAGACAGTGGAGGACTAAAAATTTAATCACCATGATTCACCTTTGATAATGATAATACACTATTATTTTATGAGATATGTGGGCTTAGTAATGTTCCTTGCATAAACAAGTACCCAAGTAGGATGTGTCTAAAGTCAATTTTTATGCTTCCTCTTCTCTGCTTTGATTGGCTATAAAAAGGAAGTTGTTACAAACCCAAGTTCCGAAATCTATCTCTTTGTGTTTGTGACAGTAAGTTGAAGGTTGTAATAAAAGATTATCTTTCAATCCAATCATCAAAACATACTGTATAAACAATCATTTATACTATAATTTTGGAGAAAAATAGAATTTGCTAACAGGAATATTTCCGGATACACAAAGTAAATTTTGAACTTTATGCTTAGATGCTTAATATTGTAACATTCAATAAACAGGGTACTGTAAATTGAAATATGTCAATTAGTAATGAATATTCATAAGAACTAACCTGTTTATGAGGATATACATTAATGTGGCACTTGATACACTCTTGTCCCATGTTGGCCCAACTGTTTCCGCTCATCCATTTGCGTTTGCACTTTGGACACTTGTACTCACCAAAACATCGCTTCTTGCCCTGGTAGGGTGTTAAACCTTCTCCTTTAGGTCTAGCCTGGAGTGTGCAACAAAACAAATAAATAACTTTTAATTGCATGAATGAGGTACACTAAAAAGATATTACTTATTCAATCATTTTAATTTGCTGCAAATCAGCTACTGTACTTTCATAGGAATTATTTTTGTGTACATAAGTACTATAAAGTGAGTACAGATATTTCAAATTAAAAAGCTCAAGAGATTTAGAAAGGGATTTCCACAATAAATCAACACCGGTAATAGTGTAATTATGCTGTAAAGCTGGTTTTAAATAATACAAAAATCAAAGATGTTTTTAATTACATTCAGAAATGTAAATTTATACTATAACATTATTTACCCTTAATTATGAAAACAAATTACTTAGTAAAGATGCTTCAAGCCTAAGCCGGACACTCACTGCTGATTGTCAGTGGCAATCTGAACAGATCCTCATTAAAAAGACGATCTGTTGGGTCCGCGTCTTCGCGTGCGTTCTTCGTTGCGTCGCCGTCGCATGCAGTGAGTAACTGGCTTTAGACAAATTTTGTAAAAAGTATGCTAAGATTGCATGCTCCAGACGATCAGAAGTTAAGTCAACCCCAGTTTAATGCAAATTTATTATATTGTACCTGGTATTGTTGCGATTTGAATAATAATTCGTATTATTAAATTTCTCTACGTGGTATACTGCAAGTATTAATATATATTATTAAATTATTAGTATTATTTACTTTATTTAAACAACTATTTTTCTTAATTATATTAGGTGCTATGTATTTATTTACTGTATTTCATAAATTACAGTCGTTACTCTATAATGTTCTGGAACTAATTAATTAATTAACTAATTAATGTATAATTGAGGGAGGGGGTAAATGAGAGTAGAATAGAATTGTTTTTTGGGGTTTTTTTTCATTTTTACTAATTTCATGTGGTTCAAATTAGAAAAAGGAGTGCGTGGGGGAGGGATATATTTGTGTGTTATATGGGGTGTGTACTATAATATTGTATTATTTTAAGTTCATTTTCTAATTTCTCAGTTTTAGTTATTTTAAAGTTTGCATTTATTTTGTTGAATTTGTATTAAGTGTACAGTATTTAAGTGACTCCATATCTTGTTCACAAAATAAATAATTATTTTGGGTTTATTTATAGGGAATTTTAAATATTTGATGCAATATTCTATAGATTTGAAGTGATGAAATAATCTAGACTGAAAAAAAGCAAGACTGTTAGCAAAACCAATTTTGTTTAACTTTTGCGCTCAACATCTTGAAGTATCCCCACATCATTCAGATCCACTTTCCTTGCCTATCCTTTATGGAAATACAATTCACTTCCTATTTTTCCATACAGTTACATTCTAAGAATGTCCCTGTAGTATCCTCAGATACCAGTCAGTCTGGGACCTTATGAGATCATCCCTCTATGAGTAAATGTCTGGACTGGAAAAGAATCCAGAAAAAGTAAAGGATTCATAACACATGTTTAGATTAGAATGCATTCAATAACCTGAAGAATGCTTACGTTATCAGTAATTAATTCTGAAATGTAAAGATACTCCAACTTGAGTTGATGTGATGATGAGATGCTCCAAAAATGTCAGGATAATGCAAGGGGAGGAGATAACAGCAGGGCCTACCCCAGCACTGTACTTTAAAGTTAGGATCCAGAGAAAAAAAAATGCTGATAAGTTGTACAATTTATTTTCTTAGACACAAAAAAACTATTTAAAAACTAGTTGGGGGTGGGGAAGGGGAATATAAACCATCTTTTTCCACCTTTTCCCCTCAATTTTTATTAAATATTCAAAAATCTGTATCTCATTAACCATTTCTCTAATTTTTTCATCACACTTTTGTGTCTTAGAAAAATCAGTTGCATAAAAAATAAAATTAAAAAATTAAAATTAAAATTTAAAAAAAATAAAAATAAAAATAAAAATAATTTTTCCTCTGCAGCTTGGCTTTAAGTTGTTATTCTGATGAAACTTATACTGTATCTTGCATGATCTTTGGATACGTCTAACCATGGAGGAATTAGAACTAATTTCTCCATGGTCTAACACTGCGAGCAGATCGATTTATTTACTTACAGATGATGTTAAAAGTCATATGTTGATTTTCCCAACTATTGGTAAGGTTTGTTATTGATAATTTTCTTTGGTTTGGTCTAAAATTATGAACTTAGTAATATAGGCCTATATATAATGTAATTCATTTTTTCTAACATGTTCATAATATAATAATAATAACTTTATTTTCAAATGGAGATACTTGATTCACAAAAATTGTGTTTTTCACAAGGCCGTTTTGACTTAACATAAATACAACTATATACAAATTTTGTATAAAAAAATAATACAAACGTAAAGTAATTAATAACTTGATTAGCTTACTACAGTAAATGTTTTGAAAGTATACAAAAGTTATATAAAAATGAAATTTTAAAAAAAGGTAGGAAAAGTTATTATCGTAATTGTGTATGGATTAGATAAAATAAAATTATTTATAGCAAAATTAATTAATTGAAGTGAAATCTGAGTAGAGTGTACTGTAAGTATTCTTGCCAAATTTAAGTTTTCTTTTTTTGCCCAAGAGCAAGTAGTTCTAATTCGTACTGCAGTAGCAGCTGCGTAGATGGCTAAGAAATATTCAAATACTGTTGACTGTTTTTTCAATTCCAAGTCAAAAAATGTTTTGTTGACAACAGGTAAATGAATCTGTCGAATTCAATTGGCTTATCTTTTAGCTTCTATGTTTTCAGCTAACATGACTGAAGTTTATAAGCTAAGTATAAAAATATGACAAAGTGAAATAACACAAAATAAAGTTCAATAGTGTAAATCAACATCAAAGCAGAAAAAAAGTTGTTCACTATTATGAGAATAGGTCAACAATTACAATATGTTTCACATTGGTGCATGTATTGTAGTTCCTGAGTAATAATTGTCTGGTCAGTTGACTAGTACCTTAAATGCTCGGATAAGTGCTGCACCAAACCTGATTTTTTCGAAAAAGTGCCGCAGCATTTAATCAAGAGTATATTTCCCCGGTTGTAATGAAACACTTAGAGAAGCAGGGTTTTAAATACAATGTAACTATATAGTTTTAAAGTGAATAAATAACACAATAAAGCCTTTCTTTATAAACGTTTATTTACGATGACGTATGATCTTTGATAGGCCTACTGAACTACGGGAATACGTGAGATAGGTAACAATATTACGGGCATAGAAATTGCCATGCCAATATTTTTTTTATAAGCGCCACTCTCGAATAAGCGCCGCACTGAAGCCTCCACAAATTTCATAAGTGCCGCGGCGCTTATTCGAGCATTTAAGGTATTCATTTCCAGAGGCTACTTGAGTGGTTTATCTGTCTCTCTGGAGTCAACCATGACTCATTAGATGACTTAAAATCACTTCCATTCAACAACAATGAAACCAACAGTTGGAAGAGGAGGTTGATGTATAGTAAAAAAGCATCAGATTTGAATAATGTCAGATATTGTTAAATTAAGGTCAGAATCTAGCAATGGATGGAGTCATTTTTCAGCAATACACACCTAATAAAATAATGAATTTGAAAAGAAATTAGACAATTCCTTGGTCTTTTATAGCAGGCTAGTATTACCAGGGAGTTGGTATTACCAACCCAAAATCTAGAGATTGATACCACTAACAAGATTTTAAAGTATAGATACAAGCACAATTCTATCAATAAAGTTTGGATTTTAAAGTGCATCACTTTCCATCCTCCAATGTTATTTTATTTATGGCCTAGAACAGTGGTTCCCAACCTTTTTGCATTCGTGGACCCCCCGGGATATTTCAAAAATCTTCACAGACCCCTATGTCTAAATATTACTACCATAATTCTCCATATTTAGATTTTAGATAGACGATGATTTGCCACGAAAGTACAACATTAAACAGCATTCATAGAAACCACCTACAGTAAACTCCAACATGGTTGGGGCTGAGGCGCATAATTTCTATGTACGTATGGCACTATCATGTGCCTCTCCTATACTAAACATCTTTACATAAAGTATACATAAAAAAACAATATAAAACATTCTAACAGGATCACCAAAATATTGGAATTAAAAAATACAATGCCTGTTAAAAAATTTTTAGAGTGAAACGAAGTCTATGTTATTATGTCAAAAGTACTGTACACTTCATTATTGACAAGCATAATTGGCAGTAAGAATAAAATTTTTATCACACTGCTGTAGGACAAGAAATATACCGAATCATGAAAACATTTTTGAGGACTCCCAAATTGTTCGCGGACCCCTTGCGGACCTTTTTGACTTGGCGAACCCCGAGATTATTTTTTGCGGACCCAAAGAGGTGTGTAAACCCCAGGTTAGGAACCTCTGGCCTAGAATATTTAAATTGTTTAAATAATACTATTACTGTAAGTTTCTGAAAAGATTACAGAATATTGTACATTAATTTGAACGAAAAATTTTAATATAAGTATTTGATTAGAAGTAATCATCATCTTCAGAGCATCAACATGTAAATTTAGTTAACAGATATTTTAGTGGAATATAAAGCCTATACTATACAC
>NW_022716829.1:2648840-2651168 GCF_011630105.1 Anneissia japonica
AAATATATATAAAGGAAATGTTGACAGACAGGAAGTTATACCTCAGTGACTGTATCCCCTCCCTCTATCCCAGACCATTACACTCATATTTTTCTTAACATGAGGCCTTTCTACTAGTATTTGTTTACAAAACCCTTGGTGGGCCTCTGTATCTATCATCCATACACAAACACCAGAACAACATCTTATCATCATTCCTACAAATTTCAGTCACCATAGAAACTAACAAACACATTTTCCATCTGTTTAAGTCCCTGAAGGCCCCAGGAGGTCAGAACCTCTAGTTATTTCTGAAATCTAACATTTTGATATGCTTGACTGATTTTTCCCATCAACCAATCACTGACAGTTTCTAGGGTCTACTCACAAGTGCTTTTAATTTGTCCCCTGGAGAATAATTTCTAATCGCATTTGAAAACTCGGCTTTTCCTGCAACTGACTCCATTTATAATACTTGTCTATAGAGCCATACTGAATTAGTACAGTATATTATCAACAAAATTATTATTATATAAAGTATTTAAAAAGTAATTTACATGCCATCATAGAAATATGAATCAATAGCTTTGTCTAAATTTAAAATCAGTATACAGTACTCAAATTTAATATTTTTTTTTTGCTTTTAATAATTCTTCTTTGCAAGAATTATTGCTTCTTACTGTCAGATAATAAAATCTTTAAAATTCCTCCAAAAAAATTCAAAACATTCAATAGCTCGTGTGAAAACCTCAAATTATTAACTTCCAATGATCGACAGATAAAAACAATGCAATTTTTGTTATGCTTTACAGGCTACACATAAGTAGGCCTAAGTATACATAACTAATGATTGAAATAAATATTTAAACTAGACTATTTATTATTTACATCATTTATCATAATCAATGTGTAAGAAGTTATAAATAATTGATTAATTAAATAAAATTGTTGGTATTCAAGCAATTAGTTTAATATTTTATTATTATTTTATAAACATACAGTGCATACATACAGTATACCGATGTAAAGATATGTGTTTAACCTGCAAACGTCAGAAAATAAATCTAGTACTGTCTTCTGCTTTTAAATAGATGTTCAATAATTGGGACAGCATACATATTAAATACCATCTGACACCAACCAAATTACTATTACAGATTGCCCACTGCATTGTTTTATATTACATAAAAGCAAGATCATATATCTGTGTTGGGGAATAAAACAGTAGCAGGATATGAGATAATCTGTTATTGTACCCTTTGGATTTAGGAGGCATTGCATTGTGTAGCGGACACATTGCAGACAAACTTCGTAGCTGTCCTCAAACACTGACGCTTAGAAGTTACTGTATATTTTAATGCCATAATGTATCATAGGGAGGGGACTTGGTGCTTCATGATCCCTCTTCTTTATATAACTACAGTACTGTATAGCAAATGTAATTTATTCAGATTTCACTTTTAAAACAATGTCACTCATCATCCACCAAGTTACAAACAATATAAATGATACTGTGTAAAATATAAAACAATCAATTTAAGTACTACTAGTACTAAAAAAAATGGTCATACCAAAAACCTTATATAAAAATATCATGCATATTAATAAGTCCATAATGAACCCGAAACATTGATACTTTTTTAGAATAAATTTGTAGAGGATTGGAATGGATTGGATTTATTCGGTATAAAGAGAGAGCAGCTTAGCTCAGTCGGCTAATCTGGTGGTAGCCACTGTGTGTGCGCTGAACCGTGGAGATCTCTAGGTCCCCGGTTCAATTCCCATCGCTGCCTCTCCTTGTGTTTCGGCTGGAGGGCTGATTTACAAGTTACAATAGCGCCCCATCTTTCGGATGAGACGTTTAAGCTGTTGGTTGGTGTATTTATGGCCGGTGTGCATGCTAAAGTACCCAGTACACTCTTCGGAAAAAAGTACAGTAGGGGATTGTCTCCCAGTGTACTGCCTAATCACCACCAGAAGGACGCCACTGAAAATAAGTCTTCTTCTAGACTTTCGTTGGCTATCCTCGATCTTTATACCGAATAAATCCAATCCAATCCACATATTAATAAGTCCATAATGATCCTGAAACATTGATCCTTTTTTAGAATAAATTTGTATAAATATATCACATATTATTAGTTCCTATGCATGTAATGCAATAGGAACTATTGTAATCACTTTCACATTTCTTTTGTTTTTTATTGTGTGTAGTGTGTGTGTGCGTATGTGTGTAGACATTTAAGCAAATGCGCATGCGTCAAAGAAAAGTTTTCCGACATTTTGTTTTACATCGCGATGCGAAGTTCGATGTGGATTTTCTGCAGAGTTCAGTCAGGGCTCACGCTA
>NW_022716829.1:2651270-2651539 GCF_011630105.1 Anneissia japonica
ATTTTGGTTTTACGGCAAAAAAAATCAACTGCTGTGGCATAGGTATTTTGAAGAAGGCCTAAAATAAAACAAAAAGGTTTTAATACTTGCTGAAATACATCGTTTTTTCATTTAGATCTCCATTTTTCTCTAACTCCATGCGACGTTTTTTTCTGTTGTATGAGTAGTCCATAGAGCTATTAAACAACTAGAGTGTTGACAAGATGGCGCAGCAATGCAGAGTTATGTATGTGTACCATCCAAGATGGCCGTCGTAGTAAAGCGCCACC
>NW_022716829.1:2651596-2652421 GCF_011630105.1 Anneissia japonica
GAGTAATGGTAATAACAAATTATTAAACTATTGTAGCCAAATCGAGGCCAAGTGGAGCATCTTATTCAAAAATAAAGTACCCAGGAATGAAAATTAAAATCGTGTACATTACACCCAAACACCGCAGCAAAACATACGGGTAGCTAGCTGTACTGAACCCGCTGAGTAAATTGAGGGCGCAATTGCAAACGATGGTGTTTAGCGAAATTTGATTGGCTAAATCTATGGCAGCCATCTTGGATGGTACCCACACATTTCTGCGTATTTCGAACATCGAATACATTGCGGTTAGGGCTCTAGTATTCTTATTATTATCTCTATGGAGTAGTCATATGAAGGTACCATATCCCCGACAGTTGGCTATGCAGCAATGTACCCTTTGAATACAAATTGAAGACAAGTGAAGATATAAAGGCAGCCGACTGTCGGGTACATAACGACTATCTAACTTTCCACAAAAACATTAGGCCTAAGCTAGGCTTAGTTTAGTACAGTAGTTACTGCGATGCGAGGGTGGTAGATCGTTCAGTCAGTGATATCGTGTTATCGTCTAATACATTTTAATAATAATGTGTGTACAATTTAAGAATGCACCGCGTGGGTCGCTTTTTTTTGTTATGCGGTAGTAGTATACGTAGCAGAGCAATCTAAGCATAGCCTAGGGCCAAGATGGTATACGTTCTTGATCATTGTAATGAAAACTTCGGGTGACAGACGATCGGACCCAAGATAGCTTCAAATAAATTGTAGGCCACTGCCACCACCCCCACTCCTGATATCGTTCCAAACTACTGTAAAATGAAATTACTGTATACCTAGCTAGGC
>NW_022716829.1:2652435-2656400 GCF_011630105.1 Anneissia japonica
GACCTAGGCCCTATGCCTACGAAATTTTTTCA
Organism: Anneissia japonica; assembly: GCF_011630105.1. Classification (NCBI taxonomy): domain Eukaryota; kingdom Metazoa; phylum Echinodermata; class Crinoidea; order Comatulida; family Comatulidae; genus Anneissia; species Anneissia japonica. Next base: position 2,652,468 of record NW_022716829.1, read on the forward strand.
AAGAAATTTGCTAAAAATATTACTGTAATTTGCCTGTCGAATTACTAAAATCACTATTTTGGGCCATAAGAAAGACTCCCCCTGTATTTTTCAACCTCCACACAAATTTGACCCAACATATTTATACATACATATATATACACATATATATACATATATATATATATATATATACATATACATATATACACACATGTATATATATACACATATATGTATATATACATATATATGTATATATACATATACATATATATATATACATATATACATATATATATTATTTACATATATATATATATATGTATATATATACATGTATACATATATATACACATATACGTATACATATATATACAGGTATACGTATACATATATATACACGTATATATATATACATAATATATATATATGTATATATATACATATAATATACATGTGTATATATATGTACATGTGTATATATGTACACGCGCGTGTATATATATATATATATATGTGTGTATATATACGGTGTATACGTATATATATGTGTATATGTATATATATGTATGTATATATATACACGTATATATATATATACTTTTTAAGTCATGTATCATGCATAGGAACGTTGACGCCTGCAAGGCTCTGGTTATTATTATTATTACTGTATTATTATTATTATATTAATAACTTTCATAATTATTACTACTATTAATTATGTAGGCCTAGATACAGTAGTTGCCTTTAAAATTTAAAAAAAAAGTGATACTTTCGGAATTTAAAGTGATGTAGTAGCAATTGGTACACTGTAGAGAAGAAGAGAAAGTAAAAAGACACTGGCCGCAATGTTTTAAGTACAAATGAGTCACATGGTCTCTAGAATACAGTACTGTAAATGACGTTAATTTTGTTATAGAGCACACTCGTTTAACCTCTCAGTATATGGCCTATATTGCCCAGACTTGCTATTAAACTAAAATAAAATGTATTATATTTATTTTGTGTAAACAACAAATGAGATGGAGATTGCAAAAGCATAAACATAAAAGGTAGATTTACTGCAGTTGGTGGGATCATAAAATATAAATATAAACTAGAGATGAAGTTAAGTTGAAGATCTAAATTAAGTAAAAAGACAGATGATTTACACAGATGTTATGTACATAGCATACTTGTGCAACTTTCACAGAACGTATACCCTCCTTACTTGGAGTTGTTAATGGTTTTAACATGGTCATGTCCAACATTTATTCTTCCACTCTCTTGAGTTGAATAAAATAAACTTGTAATTTATAGAGAATTCAACATTTACAAATGTCCTTTGTAGTAGGTTTTTTAGCTTGCAATCACAAAATTACAACCAGAAAATATTTTTGTTGCCAATAATTAACTCATAAATAACAATTAATTCTTTTTTATTATATTATATTACAGTAAATTTTTTATTTGCTTTCAACTTTACTTGAACTGTTTCCTCCGCTTCATCAGTTTTCATGTGTTATTTGACCTCAATCTCTTAGGTTCATGTAATTCACTAAAAACATAATATCGTCTGCATGGATTGTTGGAATTTACCCCTTCCTGATTGGACGGAACTGTCTACTTTATATTCATTTCCTCCATACAACAACAAACCCCCCATTTACTAGTTCAGAAACTATGCATAACAAGTATATTACTGCCTGGATACATGTACATCATAAATGCATTGCTTTATAGACTCTAGGTTCCATATTTGTATAGAATATTCGATGTCATATTGTACATTGCCTGGCATCTTTTTATGAATGTATTACAAGTATTTGTGAATATAAGACATTGAATTTACTATTTATTTTTTGTTTTGCAACCATCTTTTTTTTTTGGTTTTTTATGTTTATATGTTGATGTTGTATTGTAATTTATTTCTTAAGTTTTAATATTTGTAGTTTCTGAGCACACAGTCAAAGTGATAAGTGCCACTGATATAAAAGTGTACATTCAAATAAATTATTATTTTCATAATTGAGGAGACTAGTAATATTTTTTTTGTGACAGATCTTTTAAAGTTTAATATTTTCTCATAAATTTCTATGTAACTTAAGTACAGTTCAATCTTGTTTTGTTCATTGGCAAGGCACATTGCCATATATGGTATGGTAAGATAATTACTTCACTCACAAGCATTCCACAGTGAAGTTGATAAGCTTAGATTTACAATAAATCATTCTAAAGCCTTTCAGAGTCCCAGGCCAGTACAGTATACATGTACAGTGGTGTGATTTGTCAATTCCTTGGGGAAACTACTACTGTACTAAATCTGGGGATGGTGTGCTGGTGTGATTTGACAACTTGTACTTGGGAAACTGCTGTACTTTTTGAATCCTGAGCTTGTATGATTTAGGACCTGTTTCTACTGGAAAGTAAAAATCGGTTAAAAATCGCTGAAATTTTTAAAAATCGCCTTTTTTTCTCAGAGTAGAAACAGGACCAGTCCGAAAAAAAGCGATTTAAAAAAATTTAAAACATGCAATGGATAGCATGTTTGAACGGCAAATAACTGATTTTGGCTGTGCACTTTTTAGCTGCAACACAAAAGCGATTATCGGGTGAAATGTGACCTCCAGGTCAAACCATTGCAAAGCTATCATATCATATGCGAACTTTCAAAATAAATTAGTCCTTTTGTTCATGTCCTAGGCCTACAAGCTGAAACGTCAATGTATTACGTGAAGCGACGAAATTACTTGTTTTGTTATGATTTTGTGGGAAGATATTGGACTTAGGCAGCCTAGGCATCTCCGCTCTTCTGGGCCTAACATTGTCCTCGTTTGTTCGCATGGTAATTGTGCTGATAAGCACAGCCGAAAGCATTCGCTTTCTCGTCGCACACTGTAATCTCCTCCTCATCATCATGACCAGAATTCACGTGAAATATATTGTCGTTTTGTATAAACAAAATGGTGACATAATTTCTGCCGTGAAAACTGATTTTTTGTAAAAGCACAAATGCAGTTGCAAAGCGGGCAGGCTGTCTGGGCACTCATTAAAAAAGCGGTTGAAAAAAATTGATTATTTTGTGTTTATCAGTAGTTACATGCCCTTAGCAATTCCTTGGAAAATTTATTTTGAATTCTGGCTAGTGGGATTTAGCAACTTTTCCATTGGCAACTGCTATTGAATCCTGAACTGGTGTTATTTAACAACTTCTCCTTGGGAAACTACTAATGAATCTTGGGCTTGAGTCTTTTTGCAACTTGTCCTTGGGAGACTACATGAATGTGCTGGTGTGATTTTTCAATTTTTCAATGGGAAACTGGTATGAATCCCAGTAGAGTGTTATCTGACAATTCCTTAGGATTGAATTTTAGGCTTGGCTGTTATGATTAACAACAGCCCAAGCCCATAAATTATTATGAATCATAAAATTGTAAATTTAAAATTGAATAATTGTGTAATATGCTGTAAATATAATAATAAATTTAATTGTGTTTATAAAATTTTAATTTTTCTATGAAATTTTCTATTTTTGTATTTAAACAAATATTTTGGAATATCCAAATTTGTTGACTGATAATGATTTTGTTTTACTTTAATGTTTTTACTTTTATTATTATTTTTTTTATTTGAGCCTTTATCTTCATGTTGTTTGTATTTCTTTAACGAATCCTGGTCTAGAATCAGGGATGTCACCAGCTTTTTGAAGTGCCGGTCAGCGATCATTCCGCGTTTTCCCGGGGGTGGGGGTCGCCGTATTCGTGAAAGCTCTTAAAAACTAAAATCAGGCCTAGGCCCAAGGCTAGCTGACGCGATTTTTTTTGGCTAGGCCTAGGCCAGCCCCAGGTAGGCCTAGGCCAGAATTTGAGGAATGCAACAAAACAGATGAAGATGAGACTTACTGTAGGCCTAATTAAATTCAATAGTTGACATGTTTTGTTTTAGATTAAAAAATAATAATGAACAAATCCC
>NW_022716829.1:2656737-2661002 GCF_011630105.1 Anneissia japonica
ACTAATTATTTTGTTACAATTTGTAAACTGTTGAAATAATAGTGGTGGTCGGGAGCCTGTAAATCCTGGTCGGAAATGTTGAATGCTGGACGGGCCCGTCCACCGCCGACCAGCGTGGTGACATCCCTGTAGAATAATTTGGCAACATACCTTTGGGAAACTACCACAGTACTAAATCTTGGGGTGATTTGGCAACTTTTCTTAGTCAATGCTTTTTTATTTATATAATTTGTTTTTAATGTACACTTGTATTTTATTGATATGGATTGCACTAAATACTACAAACAAACCGACAAACATGGATGGGTAATTCCTTGAGACACTACTATTGAATCCTGGCCTAGAATGATTTGGCAACATATCCTTGGGAAACTACTACAATACTAAATCTTGGGGTGATTTGGCAACTTTTCTTAGTCCATGCTTTTTTATTTATATAATTTGTTTTTAATGTACACTTGTATTTTATTGATATGGATTGCACTAAATACTACAAACAAACCAACAAACATGGCCTGGTAATTCCTTGAGACACTACTATTGAATCCTGGCCTAGAATGATTTGGCAACATACCCTTGGGAAACTACTACAATACTAAATCTTGAGGTGATTTGGCAACTTTTCTTTAGGAACTATTGAATCACTAATTGGGTGTTATGTGGTGACTTTGAAAAACTACTGAATCGGTTTGTTGGCTCCTGTTGTGGCACTTAATTTCAGATTTTGAAGTCTTACTACAAAATATTCTATCAGCCAGGATATTGTAATGGTATGCAAATATATAGAAACCTTAGTTTTATTTTCTTTATTTAGTCAACAATGTTGTAAAATTTTACAAAAGATAAGCCTACAAATTTATTAAAAAGATAAAATAGTCCTTTAAAAATGCGCAATGGAACAAACCATGCATGTCCTTGATTACAAGGATTACCAAGAAAAGTTACCTTATTTTCAAATCGTGCACAAAAGAAAAAACAACAAAAAACAATTGTTAAAATTTCGATCAATAAAATTTTACAAGTATTATTACTATTTCCGTTAACTAACAAAACACTTTCTCATTCTACTTTTCAATTGAACCCTAATAACTTACCTAAATATAGAACGTAATCAATTCAAGTATTGAACTTTATTTTTAAAATTAATGTCTTAGCTTTAACACTATCTTTAATTAGATTCTACTGCATAGATTACAAATACAGAGACAGCTTGAAGGCCAACAACTTCCTGTCCTCTAAACTACTATATTTACCATTCATTATCACCGTTATCAGTTGTACAGATTAACAATACATCCATTTCTTAACTCTGTTCTTCTTCACTGATTGTTTTTGCAAGATACCTACGTTACTGTACTGTACATGTTTCCATGGTGGAGAAATCGGCTTATTTCATTTTCTACTAAGGGTGTGTTTCTACTGATAAACACAAAATAATCGATTTTTTAAAACCGTTTTTTTAATGAGTAACAGACAGCATGCTAGCGTTGCAACTGCATTTTTTATTTTCAAAAATCGGTTTTCGTGACGGAAATTACGTCACCATTTTGTTTATACAACACATTGTTTTCATAACTGTATAGGATAGTATCTTTCTCATTCCTGTCATGACGAGGAGTAAGATACGATGTGGGGCGAGAAGGCAAATGTTTTCGGCTGTGCTCATCGGCACAATTATGAACAACAACCAAATGAGGACAACGGTAGGCCCAAAAGAGCGGCGAGTCCTAGGCCCAATATCGTCCCCCTCCCCACAAAATAATTACAAAACGAATTCGTCACTCCTCATGTTTGTTGACGTTTTTAGCTTGTAGGCCTAGGACATGAACGCTATCCATTGCGTGTTTTTTATCGATTTTTTTTAATCGCTTTTTTCAAACTGGTCCCGTTTCTACTGCGAGAATAAAAGCGATTTTTAATCGATTATTTCTTTCCAGTAGAAACAGGCCCTAAGATGATAATAAAATTAGAAGACTGTTTGCTATCCTATAATTGCTGTGCATTATAGTACAGCCTAAAAACTAACTATCAAGACATTAACATTCATTCTCAAATCTGTTTGTTAAAAATGTTTCTTTTTTCATGAAATTTCAACTCCAGTTTCTACTGATGGTAACAAATAAAACCACAACTACACTTTATGTATTTTTAAAGGCTAAGTACACTGTCCTCTAAAAACTACAATAGGTATATTGTAAACAGTACAGTACCATAACTACAAATTACAGTAGCTTGTAACATAAAATTATGCTTTTTACTGTATTTTTATATTTGTGGAAAGTGCAAAGGTATTTTAAGTATTTTTAATTTTGTGTGTGTTTTATCATTATTTTACAACTCAGGAAGGCAAATTTCATATGTATTTTGTATATACCGTCGTATGACGAAGAAATAAATCTTGTCTTACAGTATCTTATTCACTTCTCAAACACTAGTCTTCTATAACTGATTGTTTTACTGTACATCATTTCTCTTAAATTCTGTAATTTCACCTGTCCATCGTACAACAATAGTACTGTAACAAACAATGATATCATAGCTAAGCAAGTAGGTCGATGAGTGGGAAAAACCTATACCAACAAGTTCAGCTTTCCCTTGTTGGTGGTCTCAAAATGCAATTCCCCTAGATTATTCTGTTTCAATTTGTTTGTTTTTCTTTTAGTACAGTATTCCTATGATAGAATGATTATCCAGTTTAATTTATGTGCTATGCACTACAATTCCCTAACCATTACCATAACCACTTATTTAATTTAAAAGATTAATTTATTACTAAAAAATTGTCTACTGTACATTAATCAGTTATTACTGCATTCTCATAAATACAAAGCACCTTAATTTTTTATGTTCAAGCTACAAGCTTTCTAGGAGTGTTTTTCAGCATAATGTAAACACTTTGACATCAACTTTGGATACACTATGCTAAGAAGGATATCTGCATTAAAAACATACCGATCATTTCCTTAATCAATGTGATAAGTCAGCGTTTAAATATCGCTTCTGATTCGTGTTTATTTATCACACATGTTAAATATTAATTTAAGTTTTACACAATACAGTATATTTGTTTTGTGTTTAAAAGTCTTTAGGTGATCGATTCGCAAGAATGATAATATCATTCAACAGCAAACACTGTAATGATAATATAAAAGGGGAAAAAACTTACAGTTCCTATTAAACAAAAGTTGGAAGAGCAGTTATTCATATAAGAAAAAAATGAAATGAAAGAAAAATATCAGAGACAGCCGGTAATCTAATTCAACTCAAAAGCCGGTAATCTAATTCAACTTAAAGCAACAATTACACACTTTGTTTTATTCCTTTACAGTATTATACAAATAATAATATTGTGAAATGGAGAAAGAAGAGAGGGACAATTACTTCCCGATCCCTAGTCAAAACAATGTTGTTACTGTTTAGCAATTTCGACCCCAATATATTATAAAGCATTCCAAGGCTGATGCACCCATTAATGTGATCTATACAGTAAACAGAAGACTTGGAAACAGACCAAAAATAACTTATCTTCAACCATTTGGCAAGTAGAATGGTACCATCCCTCTTGGCTGCTTTGTTCAAATTACATAAATATTTTTTAGACAGGTATTGTTTCCATTGGTCAATATATTACTGCTTTAACTTGGATTATATAATATAATTATAGTTGGTGTACCCACGTAGGTAACCAATAATACACTATATAAATATTAAAAACTAACAATTTAGGTTCATCTTTGTGATGTTTCATTGTTTGCTGTTATTGTACTGTACCATAGTTGTAACTTACAGTAACATAGTTTTCAACCAATAAAAATCAACTGCCAGGAATTATTACCAATGTTATTATACCAACAAAACTATGAAACTGTAACATTAAACTGTTTCTATACAAAGGAGGTCTGGCAGTACTGTATATGTAATGTAAAATATACATACAAGAAAAAAATAACCATGTAGCGCTAATCAAGTTAGATTTTAAACACGCCCGGTTTCCTTGGCACCATTTTATCTGCAAACCATGGACAAATTCACTGTGCCTGCGTTCATACACAACTCGCCTTCACATTTAACGGTATGAACCCAGCGAGTCGCCTGCGGCCCTACAACCAACCCTCATTCATGCTTTGTAAATTCAGTGGGTAGTTAGAAGGTCACTCGCTAATGATGTTTATGACTTGTTGTTTTCATCCTTAGCCTGGTTGTATTGTTTTTTTAAGTTTTTGCACTTATTGATTGTTTGGGCTCTATTAAAGCCAAAGCCCAGC
>NW_022716829.1:2661412-2674955 GCF_011630105.1 Anneissia japonica
AGCTTGTATTGGGCTCGCAATGCCTTCACTTTTGTTTGAATTTGGGCCGTCGTTCTCTTCTCGTGTCCGAGACTGGCTAATCTGTCAGCAAGCACGCCAAAAATTCCCGTTTTGTTGTTTGTTTTTTTATTTTCTATCCGGTCTCTCAGCTCGGGTTGGCCCCACAAATCTACCAGGTCAGCAGTTTCCTGGTCGCTCCAAATCAATCGCATTATTATTAATTAAAATTTGAAGTAACTTTTATGAAAAGTAATGATTGCGTCTTGATTGAACACACATGAAGAACTCGCAGGTTTTTTTATTCAAGAACTTCTAAATAAAACGGCGTCATCGACTGACGAGGAAATGTCAATCTCGGTCACGCCAGGGTCAATCCAGGGTCAATATGGGTGCTGAGCCGGGATCGAGATAGGTAGATTGAGATCGAGGTCACGCCAGGCGCGAGTCGGTGCAGATGCGGTCACATTACGAAAATCTCACCCGCAGTGAGTCAAGCCAGGCTTGAAACTCTAGTGTGACCGTAGCCTAACTTGCTTTTCGGCCAGATGTTTTTTCAATTACCCCCGTTCATACTACCTTCGAATTATATTCCCGCTAACATTCAACGGGTAATAACATAAGCAAGAACAGGCCCTGTGTTCCTATACAAGCATTGGCAATATTAAATCTTGGGAGTGTTTGTTTGTAGTCATTACACGGGATGAACAGTAAATTTTTTAACCATTCCTATTGTAAATTGTTATCGCTAATAAGAAACGGAAATTGCATATTATTAAAGAATTAAATGTTTATGTTTGTCTACCTTGTTTGTTAACATTTGTCACCAAGTATGAAGTTGATGAAGGAGGCCTGCAGGCACTAAAATTCACCTGCTTTTATTTGTGTGCTTTCCTACAACATGAATGTCACAACTGTCACTTCTTCAATAAACCCTCTATTCAAAAAAAAAGATTTACAAAATAATGAAAGCATTCCTATACTAAAGGTATACACAGTAGTACTGTATGATCTTGTAGAATAACATTTAATTCAACATCAACATCTCTGCCCTATTATAAGAAATAATTGGGCATATACCTGGATTTGCAACATTAATTGCACCACCAAGACGAACAGCCCGTGGACGGTTATCTTGATTTTGATTTGAAAAAAAAAATAATAATAATTTTTAAAAAATAATAATAATAATATTAAGTAGAACAGAAAATAAACAAACAAATAAAAATAATGTTTGGTGATGGTATACCTGGTGTGATACCTGCTACTTGTGCGTGCCAGGCATATGTTACATGTTGGGCCATGTGGGCTTTGTATTCAATTTTTTGAATAAAGTGTGCTACATACATTTAATTCAGATTCAGGGAGCAGTTTTAATTGGACTTTTAGCAAATGACTATTACCTAAATCTTATGAACGTGCCCCTGGGTTGCTCAACTAAAGAAAATGTTTTGTAGGCTTTATTACTACAGTAAAAGTGCTAAAAGTGGCATCCTCATTAGTTTAAGAGTTCCAAGTCTCCGGCAAGTCGTGGGAGTCTCCCAGAAATTGGGAAGGCCTCCTGCACCCCTGGGACCAAGCATGAGAAACTTGCGAAAAATAATTCATCCCCTACAAATTCACGATATTTTTATGTTTTCACTATACTGCAATATTAATTGACTCCAGGAAGCCAGTGCCACTGGTTATAACCATCCACAGAAAAATAAAATTAGATGTGTTAAGAAAACTCATTTAAACCAACAGATCTCTCGCAAGTGTGGCTTCTGACTTGAGACCTCTGAAAGTTTGACTTAAAAAAGTCTAATGGGAACATAATGTTATTAAACCATGTTAAGAACAATGCAAGCCACCGTGATTGACAACTGCTAACCGGAGCTGTAAGCCAGGAACATGATCCTTAAGTAATCTCATGTCCCCTCAGTCACTGCAGAAGGTATAAAATGCGTTAATCAACATCATCAGCAGGTCGAGCATGCTTGAATGCTTACGGTATACATCATCAGAAATGGGAAAAAACTAAGTAGCAGTGGTGCCTCCAGCAATTTGACAACCAGGGCCCAGCAAGCCCAAAAGAAGCCAGAAGGGGTCAAAGGGAGAGGAGTGATGTTGTGGTTTGTTGATATGGATGGATGGATGGACTTTTCGGTGTAACACTTGAGAATAACCCACCAAAGTCTGAAGAACACTTATTTTCGGAGGGTCCTTCTGGTGGTGATTGGGAAGTACACCGGGAGACAATCCCCTACTCTTTTCCAAAGAGTGTACTGCTTTCTTTAATGTGCACATGGGCCATAATGCACAAGGGACCAACGGCTTAATCATCTCATCCGAAAGACAGTGCACTATCGTAGCTTGCATTTTAGCCCCCTAGCTGATAACATTATAATTGTAGACTACCAAAATATACATTTTAATGACATTATTGTCTTGAATGCTATGGAAGAAAAGCTACAAGTGTTTTAACATCCTATCCTATCTTACCATATCAAAACTTTCATTTCAAACAAAATAAGCTTATTTTTTATTGTCTGTTGCTCCATTTTTTCCAAATTTCTGTTTATATACTGTAGGCAGTTTGGTGAAAAATCAAATCTTCCAATGGGAAGTGGAGAAGTTTAAAGTAGTTTCCTCAGGAAATTCTGGAAATATTTTCATAACCTTTTATAGTTTCTGTCCTACTTCATGAACAGTATTGGTACAGTAGAACTTAAAATGTTCTTCAATATAAATAATAAACTACAAAGTTTCTACCCAATCGACCTCTACATAAGATGTCAACTTCAATTTGCTTTTTTTAAATTTAAAAAGTACTAGAAAACATTTTGTTAATTTAATTCAGAGTTTTTTTTAAATTTAGATTTTATATTGTCATCCACCGCATTCAGCTACCAGTTCTGTTTATTTTATGGACCATACATGTATTTACATAGAATTTATTTATAGTACAGTAACAATCATTAACTTAATGGGAACAAGTTCATTCCTCCTTGGAGACAAACTTTTGGTTGTGTTCCTTCACTTTACAAAGATATACCTGAATAGAACCTACAAGAAATTAATTGGGTGTACTGAAAAAATCAAATAAATCACTTAAAACAGTTCTCACAGATTTAAAACCTTTTACATTGAAAAACCTTATTGATTACTCTACAAATTTAAGGGTCTAAATAACAATAAAGTATTGTAGGCCTACAAAAAATACTTTCTTGTTCGAATTTACAATTGGAAGCTAATAACTTACTTATATATACAGAGTAACCAATTCAAATATTGAAATTAAGTTTTCAGGGTTTTTACCTCAAACAGACTCTGTGCAGTTACTGTAGTTATGGATTTAACCTTCTACCCCCTCTACAGTATGCTATTAGCCTTGAGTGGTAGGGTTAACAACCAGTGTTATCTCTGCTCAATACATTCCAATTAATGATTTATCTAATATCTCTGTAGATTATTTCTTTCTTAAGTTCTTAAATTTAGAAGGTGAATGACTTTAGAAAGTAATTTAAGACAGAGTATGACTAATCTGGAAAACCACAACATCCAGTTTTTGACGCAACAAAACAAAATACCATACAGAACACACCACTACCTGTACCACAGAATTGTCACTGGATTGAATAAGAAAAAATATGGCACCACATTTTAACAAAGTGATTTCTAGAGGTACTGTATTTTCAGAAATAAAAATATGAAAAACATCAGCAGTTTAACTGCTGATTGTCTTCATAATTAATGAAAAATTATGAAACAACAGGTAAGTGTTTGTATCTTGTTTATCAAATGTACTGTATGGTGTCATCATTGTTTTAATGATTCTTACATCAATGCAAAGTCTTATTTATTTTTACAGCTTTCTTTCATTTCAGTTGCCCCAATTAATATCAAAGCTATAAATACAGTATAAACAAACGAAAGGAAGAAAAAATTCCCATGTTACAGTACAAAACTGTACTTGCAAGATGCCTGCAATAATCTGCAATCAACTGCAATTAATAACAAGACTGGAAGTCTGATGCAACAGAAAATATTATGTTACACAAGACTGTGCAGTGTGGGCAATGCCTGTAGTGAAAAGGGAATGGTTATGTCACTTTTCCCCCAGTTTTTAAATATTCAAAAATCTGTATCTCATTAACCGTTTCCAAGTTTTTTATCCAACACTCTTTTTGTGCTCTAAAAAATAATGTTTTCCTGTTGAGCCTGGCTCTATAAAAACTCCTAAAAATTTAATCAAATCGAATTTGTTACTGTACACAGCTTACAGTATGTACAGTATTTCTCCTTTTATATCAAAGTTTTTATGAAACTTTAACATGAATACATTGTTACTGGTATGAGATAATGTAAGTTAAGTACTGTATTGAGTAAAGGTAATTGAAGAGTCAGTCTCTTCCAAATATATGAAATAATACTATTTAAATTCAATGAAACTACTTCAGCAAACTTTATTAATCTCTACACTTTAAAGTTAAATAATTTTAAATTATATAAGATAGTTCAATTCAGTTTACAATTGCTCTAGAATATATATCCATGAGTTGTTATTTGAGCAGCTGATCAACATGATTTACATAACCTGTCTCGGTGCAACAGTTGCTTAAATTGAAAATTACCGACTTTTACGCTGACTTCATTTTCTGTGCTAACTGCAATAATCACGCTTACTAATAGAAAGTTTAATTAGTTAATTGACATGATGCACAATGGGTTGATTGTATATGCGTCTGATTTATTCCTCAGTACATCAGTTTTCCAATCTGCACATCATACACCAGGCATGGATGACCTGCACCTCGGAGTGCCTATCCTTATAAGGCTTGGAATGGATTCTATGCAGCTGTCACTGGAACACTTGGTTTAATTGTGCACAATCAAAGAAACCATGTCAACTGATGAGATGGGTGAGGTAACGTAAACAAGATAAAGACGCTAGTAAGGGTTAGGTGTATTATGGGTAGTAAAATAGGACCGAATTAGTATTGAGGTAATCATTCTAGTGAGGAGTACAGATGTACTCAATAGAACGAACAGTACCTTATTTAGTGTGCTCTAATATTGGTCAGGCCCATTTACAGTTAGTAAACCAAGATTCTTTAATGATGTACAGTATTATCCCCACCCCTGTAAAATCATACCAACCAATTTTGAAATTAATTTGCTTATTTTTGAGAACTTTAAGTAACATAAAATTATCAATTTTGTAACATATTTATATTTTTTGCCACAATGAATCAATTGTGATAGACATCTTATTACTACTGATGATACTGTACTGTGTATGAAAGGAAAGAAATACTAGTTTATCACTGTGATAAGAAATTTTACTGTAATAAATGTATTCTATATATTTTTTCTTATTTTGCACTTAATTTTGATGGCAATTTCAACCTCAATGTTCTTATAAAATTTGTTCTTATAAAAAAAGTGTACTGGTGGGTCTACAGACTTGTGTTGAACTACGAACGCCAGTGATTATATGTATGAAAGTTGTTAAAGGTCGCCCTGGAGCCCTTTTCTATTTAAGTATTGAATTGTATCAAGATACATGATTCAAGATTATTTTATTTTTCCAAAATACGGAAATTCTGTTTGGGTGTAACCATTTTACAGATACAAAAATATATAGAAACATCGAAAATATAACAAGAAGCAAAAAGTAACAGATATAAATATGGAAAAAAGATATGGCCTACTGTATGTACAGTAAATACAGTAAACAAATACAGTTAAAAGAGACAAGCGATAAACATTATATATATAACATATATGAGTTGTAATATCTTATTGCAAAAGGTATGAATGAGGTGAGAAATCTGGATGTGCGACAATTAGCAGATTGTAATCCTTTTCTGAGTAGGGGGGTACACCCTATAGCCATTTAAATTCATTACAAAGTGGTTGGTTAGATTTCAATGGTTTTCTTATAAATTCTTTGGCAGCATAGATCTTCAAGTAGACCCACCAGTACACTTTTTTTATAAGAACAAATTTTATAAGAACATTGAGGCTGAAATTGCCATCAAAATTAAGTGCAAAATAAGAAAAAATTGGTTGCTATGAACATAAAATTATAATTGATACCAAGTTGAGTCCTATACTACATGATTCAATCACTGTCACATGGTTTGGATGGAGTTTGCACTGTGTTTTTGGAGTTTGCAGGGTTTAGCAATTTTGTTATACAAAAAATTGCCTTGTTACCCCATAAATAGGTTATTACGAACGTAACATTATGATTTTTTTTATTGACATGCCAAGTGAGTCCCATACTACGCAATTCGATCACTATCACAAGGTTTGGATGGGGATTGCAGTGTTTTTGGAGGTTTGTGGTGTATTTTTAGGTACTAGTATTTTTAACAAAAAATCAAGATTTATACCACAAAAATACAGTAGGTTGTTATGAACACAAAATTATAATTTTTTTTTATTAAGATACCAAGTTGAGTCATATACTACCTACGTGATTTAATCACAAGGTTTGAATGAGGTCTGCACTGTGTTCTTGGGGTTTGCGGGATTTAGCAATACCTAAACAAATTGAGGCTGAGGTAAAATGTCAAATGAGGTTTTTATAATAAAAAAAAAAGATAGAAAAACATATTTTACAGTATCTGTAGCTAATATTTGCAGTAGGTTTGACCATGTTTAACAGTACAGTAATAAATTGCTGTACAATAATCATTTTCCGTGTCTGTAAAAAGTGTGTACTAAGAACAAAATAAGAAAATTTCGAGCGTGAAATCAGCAAAAAATAAGAACACTGAGTCTGGGAAAAATTTTACTTGTTCTTACAGTAAAATATTTAAAAAAGTGTACTTGAGTCATGTATGCTATACATCTGCATTTCATAGGTTTTCATACATTAAATGCATTTCTGCTATGTTGTAACTGTATATGCATTTTTTAAAGTTTTAAACAGCACACATGAATTAATTCTTTTCACACACAGTGAGTGTAAATAAAAATTATTTGGTAATCATTGCATATTTGTAGCAAATGGGCAAATACAGCTGTTTTATCTTACTTCTTTCATTGTCTCTGGCAAAGTGACAGGTAAACAATACTTCATTATTTCTTAATAAACATGCCAAACACTCACCCTAGAGATTTTTTTTCCAGAATTAACAGCAGGTTTCACTTAACTTAACTGCTTTGACCTTAACCTATGACCTTTAGAATCAGGTTTCCTATAAACTTGTGTCTCAGCTGTGAGCTGAAAATTTAAAAGCCAAAACAGCTTTCACAACTTTAAAATAATGTTTCTACCAGCAAATTTTGTCTTTAAAGTACCCCACAAAAGAGTAAACCTACGATACATTATTTGCCCTATCTAAAATGATTCCTTTTACTTAAATTAAAGATATGAAATCTGGAAACTCTTAAAACATAAGATTAATTAAGTTCAGTTCAGATACTCACCAACTGAGCTGTGGAGCCAACTGGTATGCTTTTTGGTTAAACTTCTGAAAGAAATTATCAGTATGATGGCATTTTAAGCAGTAAGAAATGATTTTCTTACCTGTGGACAGTCTTTAATATAATGTCCCTTATTGAAGCACAAATGACATAAGTACGTTGGCGGCGGCCTTTTTCCTGGTTTCCTATCATTTAACGACGCTAATGATAGTTCTGTAAAATGTTCAGCGAGGTCTCCGATGCTTCCATACGGTGAAGATAACAACTTGGCCTGTGTTGCTGTCTGTTGAAATGAAAAGGGGAAAAAAATGTAACCTATTTTGGAAACTTCAAAACAAATATGAGAACATATATTTATTTAAAAAGTAAATAATAATATACAGTATAGCTTTTTAAAAACAAAATCAGAACCAGCATATTTACAAAATTTCTGAATCTTTTTCAAAATGTGAGAAGTAAAACAGTTCAGTGAAATACCAAATAGCCTGAGTATATTTTGCCAATTATAGTAGTGTTATTCACTTTCAATATCTACCATTTACACAAACCACTGTTTCAATTGAGCTCAAATAAGAAAATCCTTGTTAATAATTAAGAGTCAAGTTTCTAAATTTATTAGTGAACCCGAGATCCACAATGGGCAATTATGTCTTGAAATTAGAACCAAGATTTTAAGGGAAATTCCTGAAGGAAATATTGTACTGCACTTAAGAATAACAAAAGAGGATCCTTGATGTTAATAAATTAATATTGTTTATTAGGTCAGGCTATGTAGCCTACACGTAACATCATGTGTTAATTAACAAAAAAGAAACTCTGTACATAAACAACCTCAAATAAATAGAAGCCATAGCCTGGTTCACAATTACTGAACTAATTCCTAATTCCTAATCCAATCCATGATTATGATAGCATCCAATTAGAAATTAGCATAAAACTGGCACAATGAGCCACTGTCAAACATAAAACATTAACACAAGTCACATTGTTGCGGTGTTGTAATTTTAAAATTATTAGGTTTTTACATATTAAATTTATAAAACACTGGAAATTGGAACAAGCAAGTGCTTAAATTGTTAATTAGTACAGGAATCACTTTTTTTAGATTACATACCACACAGTGTTGTGTGTTTTCATTCACAAGATTGGTAATTTTCAAGAATCAAATTTCTATTTTATATATAGTTATTGTTCAACTAATTCAATACTAAACTAAGCATTTTAAGCAACTTTATCAAAATATTATGGATTTTAATCTTCTATATCAAGTATTTTCATATAAAAAAAATACTTGATACATTAATTTGCCTAAAAATACAAAATCCATTAGTTATTGCATCCTTGATATTTACAGCCTCAACTTTAAACATATGTTTTACTGTCCCTCTCGTATATGCTATGCCCTTTGCAATTTGAAACTTAGTACACATTTTTGAGTTAATTGCTTCAAATCATACCAGAACACAACAGCAAAAAGAAAAAACAGCTGTTCATAATCTGGACAAAAACAGCAATTTACTCGAATAACAAAACCAATGCAAATATCACTATGAATATTTGATATAAAGTACATAAATTAATATTCATTTTGTATGGTAAAAGTAAAGTACTGAAATATAAACACACCCTATGGTATAGGCTATAATATCAATATGTAGCTAAGTGGTATAAATACAATAATAAGCATAGATGCAATAAAAGTATAGGCAAGATTCTTAAGGCAAAGAAGAAGACAAAATAAACAGATATCTGATGCTAATATTAACTTCAATGCAACTTAAATATGCCATTATCCATGCTTGAATGAGCTTCTTTACAGAGCAAGTGGACACATTTTGAAGGTCAGAAAAGTCAATTGACTAATGATCTTAAATAAAGATTTGTTACACGACTTCTCGAGTGGCAAGTAAACAGTGTAAAAGGCGGTAAAAGGCTTACAGTGTTAACACTTTTTAACAATTCACCAAAGACTGTCCTAACAATGCCTTTTCAACCTTTTGACAGTCACTTAAGTTTGCAAATCCCTCCACAATGATAGACACGCGACTAAACAAACTTTCTTCAAGAGCAAACTTTCTGAACGAACAAAAACAAGTTACTGTGATTAATTTTAACACAACATTTAAAATCGTATTATCATAAACTATAAATGTAATTATTTAATCGCAACTGGTTCTCCACCTCACTTAATAATATATAATATAATTATTAATTTACAATATCGGAGAATGCGCCTTATTTGGCCACATTTTTTGCGGGGGGATATGAATAAGTACGTCCTTATGAATCAACTTACCCCAAGAAAGTTATTATTGATGTTTGTCAGATTACTCATGTTCGTAATATTCGGTATGTTTCCATTGGCATTAACTGAGTTAAATCTCTGGTTTGGTTCTCCGGCAGCAACGGACGCTACAGCTGCTGCTGCGATTTGTTGTACGGTAGATTGCTGAAGACCTAATCGACCAAGTTGCTCCGTGATGTATTTTTCGGACCAATTTCCAGAGAGGCCTAGCTCCGATTGTGTCGGTGTATTTCCAAGCCCATTCCTATCTTGCAAAGCGTAATATACCCAGTTTAAAATATTATTTGGCTGTTGAAAAACTGTTTGATTATTCTCGAAAGCGGATAATTCCGCCATGTTTTTGCGGGTAACTTCTTAAAAAAATGAAAACACATATATATCGGAAGCGCCTACGTACAGCGATGTTAAACAAGTTAGTGTTGGGTCGGAAGAAACATATGACAGGTGTCAAATAAACTACGAAGGCGGGGTTAATTTTCAGATTAACCAATGAAATGTTAAAACAATTATGCTAATAAGATCAACGTCACCAGTTTCTACAAGGCGAACTGCGCCGATAAATAAATAAACATGCACTACTTTGTTTATTCCAAAATCTTGATATACACGGCGAAGATCGATTTTTGTCGACTGTTTGGAAATGTTTATTTGCTTATAAACAGTGAGCTTCAATCGGAGGATATTATGCACAACAAGAACGCAGTCTGAACTACACAACTTCATTTTGCTTTAAAAAGATAGTAAAGCAAGAAATAGAAAGTAAATATTGTCTGGTCCAAACAATACACATAAACATAAAGGGATTGTGGCAATTCATAACGTTATTTGTATAGGCAAAAATTAATACTTTGGTCAGACGGACGATGGGGGTCCAGGCCTGTCCGACGACGAGGGCAAATTTTTCCACTTGTGCCACCACTATACACTACACTACTTCGGGTAAATTGACCTGAAGAAGTGTCCCCAAACAATTCATGCATTCAGTGGCGGCGACAGCGCGGGACAGGGGCTTAAGTGCCCCCACCGGACAGGTCAAGCCACCCGTCGGACAGAGCACGACATTCAGACCATAAAAAATATAAAAATAGGCCCACACCAATTCCAACACCATGTATGTCACAGTCTGAGAGTGCCATTTCCGGCCATCCAGAGGTTCCTATTCTTTAAAGAAAATCGCATTTGGGAGGGGGAACTCCCTCTCAACCCCTTCCCCAGCTCAGGCCTAAGGGCTCAAGCCTCCCCCACCCCCAGAAAATATATCCTAGAGCCGCCACTGCATGTATTGAGACATGCGCATTATTGGCCCTGTTCTAATTTATCTCTGCTAATTTGGATTGAGACTCCTAAGGTCTATTAAACAAAGACGAGCTCCATGCTCAATTGTAGTATTATACGGTACCGTGAAACCTCGAATTGAAGTACGGGGCTTCCTTCCTTTTTTTTTTTTAAAGTAAAGAGTGTGGGGTGGGCTTCTTTTCAAAATGAATGCTCAAAATTTTGGGAATTTGTATTATAAAACAAAAATTAAGGCCACTCTAACACCAATCTGTGTCATGGAGTTAATCTCTTAAATCACCTAAAAATACTGTATAAACCAAGTGTGTTTTTAATTTATTTTGTTTTTTGAAATTCTTGTACAGTGTATGTACATATCGAAAAGAAGCCCATGGGCTAATTTTACCAACTAAAGATGGGCTTCAATTCCAGATGGCCTTTTTCTCGAGATTTAGTCCGTTGGGCTTCAAAGGTACTTAGGCCTATTTGTAAACAACCATGTCAGTTTAGAAGCGATTTCGGATAGAGCGCACTCTTTCACCATTATACTAGGCCTACTCCATCTACTAGAATAAATGCTTTTTAAATCAAAGTGAAATGCATGCATCTTATTTACCGGTATACAGTATTAGGATATTAATAGACATTTCAGAAGCGCCGAATTTGGCAATATCTAGGCCTATAGTTATTGTTTTTGTTCCATCCAACCTAAGCTTCTATATATAAAATTAGTGATTCAACTGTGTTTTCTTTTCCTCGCAGCACAGGAACTAATACATACAAATATGAACAGAACCGTGATTAGAGAGTTATCGTAGGTTTAATAGACAACAGCCTTACAATGATTGTTTTATACCAAATGACATTCACAGCAGCAACACGACGCAGTGTAAGCTAGAGGATTTATTTTGGCAAACTGTTGAGGTCGAATGAAACCTGACAAGCTGTACACGTCTGGCGTTCATCTCTTTAAATCTCAATCCAATCCATTTAGAACAACAAGTTTTACTGAACGCATTACTGAACTGGGGACACTAACCAAAAACGTGCAATTGTCCCCTTCATAGGGGGTTTTTTTTTTGGGCATGTTTTCATACAACGACATACGTACATAAGACATAACGATGGCATAATAATCATCTACAGAACAATTAAAACAAATTTACAGCAATAATGCAAATAGAATTCATTTATAATATAAAATCAGCAGAAATGTAATTAGGCCTAAATAACGTTTTATATGTTCGCAGAATTATTTCATGATGCAATACACGAAAAATAAATAAAGAGATTGACAATATTTCCATGGTTTATACGAAGTAGCACATGCAAAGGCCTATACCAATGATTCAGGAGATAATATTCTGTTTATTGCTCAAAAGGCGTCAAAATATAAAGTTGAATGATTTTTTTCTTATTATGAGACTGCTGTAGTCGTCTGAGGCTTTACAATGACAACAAATTAAGTGTTCCCTTAAATGGGGTTATTTTACCATTTGGTACGCTCAGTGTCCCAGTCCCCTTAATAGGAGTTGGCCGTAGTGTTAAAAGATATATACGGTAATTCCCTTCGTTTCACGGAAAAGTGTCCCCTTAATAGGGTGTCCCCTGAATAGGGGTGTCCCAAAGGAGGGGTTCTACTGTATCGTTTGCTCTTGAGGCGAACACACATACTCCACAATCCCATCTCACGTATGGAATGCTTCCAAATAATAACGGTGCTTACACTCATAGAAATCAAAATCCATTTAAAACAAGCGTTGTACAGAATTTAAAGAATATAAATTTACAAAAAAAAAAAAAAAAAAAAAAAAAAAAATCAGTACTCAATATATAATATACTGTACGTTAAAGGTTAACTAGAAATTCGGGACGTTAAAAAGCTTAACAATACAATTTAGCACATAATTCTACAGTGAAAAAGATAACATACGAAGATTTTGAAAAGAAGCGACATGAAAGACTTAAAAATATTTTTGACAAGATCATCAAATCGTTACGAAATTTACATCAAAAAGTTAAGAAAGTAAGATGCCATGCCGATAAAAAACTACTGTACATTATGTATCTTGGATTAAAATCATGTATCTTGGAGTAATTAAAAAACGTAAAATTGTAATATTTCAAATGCAAATCAATAAAGTTATATTGCTATTGAATTTTTAAATCGTAGAACAGTGATATTTATTTATTTATTTATTTATTGACACTTCACATTTAGAACGGTGGCACACACAACTCTTGTGGTGCGGTCTAACAACAATAACAACTAAGATACAAAAGTAATAACCAATACAAAAACAAATCTATAAAGAAAAGCAAATTAACCAGGAATGCAAAAAAAAGGAACGCCAGTAGCTTAACTCAAAAAGTTTTTAGCTACAGTATGGGCTTAAATTTTGGAAATGTAAACTAATGGTACAGAATCAAAACGTAAAAAAAAATGAAATCAAAATTAAAACAGGAATTACAAAAATCAAGTAAAAAATAAGAAAAAGCACCAAAATCATGAACATATGTGTGTGTATCCATACACCCATATAC
>NW_022716829.1:2675188-2705498 GCF_011630105.1 Anneissia japonica
GGCCGACGCAGCCCGACGCGATTTGTTGTCGCGTCGGGTCTGTGTGAGTTAACGCAGACGCGATGGTGTGCGTCGGGGGCAGTCGCGTAGTAGAATATTAAACGTGTTTAATATTTCTCACGACGGCTTAGGACTGTCCCCGACGATAAATCGGATCGGGCTGCGTCGGCCGACGCTGTCTGAGTTGGCCTTAATGGTACAGAATCAAAACGTAAAAAAAAATGAAATCAAAATTAAAACAGGAATTACAAAAATCAAGTAAAAAATAAGAAAAAGCACCAAAATCATGAACATATGTGTGTGTATCCATACACCCATATACACATGCACATACACAATACATATACACGCACACACACACACTCATGCATACATATCATGTGTGTGTATGTACACATACAGACACACCCACATATATTCGCACATACTTGCATAACTCATAAAGAAAACAAAAATTAGTGACAGATAGCTTTACTTGGCAAAAGTAGGAGACCGACGCTGAGGGCAGCATCACGCTACAACTTACTTGCTAATGAAATATATAACGGTAATAACAGCTCTGAGGATTTTAAATCACCCCATGAACAAAAGCAAGAAGGAAATGAATTTAGAGGGCGCACAACCAATATCATTGTATGTATCTAAAACTAATGCTATATGCTGATGATGCAGCACTTATGGTATCTAACAAAGATGTTGGTTAATCAACTAAATTAAGAAATGAACTCCATTCACTAAATCAATGGCTAATTGATAATAAGTTAACTATAATTTGGCTAAGACTGAATCAATCTTCTTTGGTACTAGACATAGGCCTATGTGTAAAAAACAATCCAATATTATGGACATTCACCTGTAATGATGTTTTATTGAAGTAATCAACAGTTATCGGGCAGAGACATTGGGACGAAAGTCATCCGAAAAATGCACTGTGCTCTTAAGTTATAGAAATAAAAAAATTCTTCTTTGACTCAATGCCACTATGATTATGGATGTTGCATTCCGGGTACTCTGGCCTTGATAAAAGCAACCAAAATTAAACTTCAGACATCCCAAAACATAATTATTAGATGTAGGCCTATCTTCGACCTCGTACACATGTTGGTTATAATGAATTCTCCAAATTAAATTGGTTGCCAATTGATCTCAGTGTTAAGGAACGTAAAGTGTATCATATATACAAGATTATTAACGATATTTCCCCTGTTCATTTACATTCCGGTATTCCTATGGCTAACCAAACACATAATTACAATACCAGTTTTGCTACCGACATAATTCATTATAAGTTCCTAAATCTGGTCGACAAAGCCGCATCACATTAATTGAAACTGGGATAAATGAATGGAATAGTTTGCCATTTACAGTTCAAAATGACTAGAGCCTCGGTCGAAGGTTCCGAAATAAAAATCCCTGTTACTCCGTTCACGGAGCGAGTTTTTATGGCTTACTTTATGGCCTAAATTGTGCTTTTAGTCCACAATATTAGGAATCGAAATAACATTATTTGTGGATATGCAAATTATTATTTTTTTGTCCGACGACCTCGTCGAGGTTTCGGGCGGCGGGGCATATGAGGAGGGAAAAATTCCCGCCCCGTCCCATCTGGGTCACCCCTGTCTTCTTGAACACACAGGGTTAGATATTAGACAGTGGCGGCGCCAGAATCTGAAATCTGGGGAGGGGGGACGGGAGTGAGGAGCAAGGTAACGGGGTAAATATGCTGGGTTGGCCCGAAGTGGGCGTGGTCAGACGTTCCTCAAAATGTCTTGAAAGCTGTCCAGGGGAAAAGTCCCCCCCCCCATATGACAATTTAGAGGCTTCAGAGGCCTGTTTAATCGATTTTATAGACAGTCTACTAATATGTAGAAAATACATTTTATGTTTTTTCTCCCCGACGAATTGTTGTTTTTCTTCCGTTTTTGGGAGGGGAGGGGGGAAACTGGGGAAGCAAGAATATTTTGGGTAAAATTGGGGTATGGGGAGAGCCCATACCCACCTCAGCCCCAACATGATTGGGGTGAGGTGCGAAAATTTGAGGAAATAGTACCTCTGATGGCAGAAAATGACACTGTAAAATTCATCATCACATCACCATTATAGTCAAAATGAAGCTCCAGCAAATTTCTCATGAACTTTTATCATCGATTCGGCAACCATAAAATCATTAGTATGTGTGATGAGACCATAGAAAATAAGACTTAAAAACATTGTCTTTGGTGTATTTACTTTACTTTATCACTTCAATAAGATTTGAGTCCACACCCATCTGAACCCCACCAAGGTTGGGGCTGAAGTGCGAAAATTGTGGGAAATAGTAACTCTCATGGCCGGAAATGTCACATTTATATAGTAACATTCGTCATCATCACATCACCATTATAGTAAAAATAAAGCGCCAACAAATTTCTCATGATCTTTTATCATCAATTTTCCGCAACCATAGAGATCTAATTATATACGTGATGTGCCATAAAAAATAAAACTTAAAACATTGTCTTTTTTAGGTTTTTACTTTACATTACTTACTTCAAAGCCGTGAGTCAACACCCACCTCAGCCCCATCATGGTTGGGAATACCTCAAGAAATGACACTGTTATATAGTAAAATTCATCATCATCACATCACATGATCTTTTATCTGCAATTATCGACAATAACTAATTAACTTCTGTATTGTACCATAAAAACTTAATTGTCTTTTTTGTATTAATTGTCTTTTTTGTATTTACTTTCATTTACCTACTCCGTGAGCCGAAATCCAATCTTATACAGTACTTTTTCTCATACTATACTTCTCAAATATAATAAAGGCACGCGCACTCGAGTCGTGTATTACAGATAATTCAGATGTTAGTGGGCAGAGACACCGGAATCTTGCTATAAGATAAGACGTACATACTTTGGCTATACAGCGCCGCCGTTAAGACCTCAGTCATTATAATACGGATGATGTTTCCTTCCTGCCGTGTTATGGTATACGCTCAGTATCCCAAATACTTGCGAAAAAAAAACAAAAAACACACACACGTCAGGTAGGGCAAACATCGTTCGTATTATGGTATTTGAATTAATTTGAGTAACGTATAATTTTATAGGGCCTATCTAAATTTTTAAAATACTTATATGCAATAAAGTTACAGTTTAACTACCCTTTTACATATTTGTGTTCGCGGCTAGATTGCAGAAATTGTCATCCTAATCCAATCGCAAATATTGTGTGAAATTTTGATCCATGCCTACATGAAATTGATTGAAAGCTTTAAAAAGTTTAACATTTTTTAAACAAAATAATAAATTCGGAATTATAGCAGAGACGAAGTTAATGACAATGTATGAATACGCAACACAGCGTACACACTGCCATCGCATGTCTTGTACATAAAAATATTCAGTCGTCTATGTTTTTAGCATCTGGACTACATTCTTATAAAGGCGGCGTACAAAGAGCGTGTCTGCTTCAACCCGAGTACAGTACATATGGGAACCTATTTGTGTGAAAGTTTTTTCCAATTTTTTTAATAGTAATAGTTCCAAGCAACTATAGGAAGGGAGTGAATTTTCCAGCTTATTATATAAACGGCCGTTAACATGTGTGCATTTATAAATAATATTGAAACATACATTATTATCCATTTATTTGTGTATTTTATAAATAATCGGAATCGGATTATGTATCAAAATGAAAATAAACAACAAAATACAAACCTTGTGTCACAGTGTTCACCACCTCATTACTTTATTCAATCATTGTCATATTGAAGAATTTTCTAATGTATTTTTTTACATGAATTTACCCAAAGAGACTTGCATGTTTGATGAGTGAAGTGATTGCTTTATTATTACTGGTCAAAAACTATTTTTATCCAAATTTTCCAATTAGAATATGTACCGTACTTGACCAGTGAAATGTTATTGCTTCACATGCTTTTGCTTTATTTTTTAAATTTGATTTGCTTTTTTCATGGAATTGTAAATCTATATGTACAGTAGAACCCTTTGGGGACATCTCCGGGACCAAAAAAGTGTCCCCTTAATAGCAGTGTCACCTGGATAGGGATTGGCCGTTAAAATGGCCCAATGCGAACACATAGACATTTTTTTATGCCGGGACCCTGACAGAGACTCTAGTCTAGTCAGGTGTATAATTGTAGATTAGTATTATTATTTATTTATTTCATTTAGGTATACAAATTTAGGTATTATAAATAGGCCCTATGCTTATAAGACATTTTATCTGACAGGCATATTTAATTAAGTTTTTGCTGATAGCTAAATTGTTAATCAAGTTTGATTTGCAGAATAAGACAAAACTAATAACTATAATAACAGTTATCTATTATACGAATAAACAGTGATCGCATCGCACTTCGCATTGGAAGGCTTCTAAATTCTCAATTTTGCAATTCTGGAATATGCCTCTTTAAAAAACAGACATGTAATAACTAGTTTCTTTTTTTTCCCCCGATAAATCATGTAAATTTCTTTCTTCTTTGAGAGTGGAAAAGAACAACTTCCAATTATGGATGAATAAATATATATCTATATCTATGCCCTTACTTTCCGCTGGCTCCACCAGTTCATACAGACGTAGTCACGGTAAAAGAGTGCTCCATCACGAATGTTATGCTGTTTTTAATGTTTCACTGCCGTTTGACTGACTTTCGGCAAACTGGGTTTCGGCAAAATGGGATTTCGACAATGTGGACTAGGCAATCTGGGATTCAGCAAACTGGATTTCGACAATATGACGTAGATCCGACGAAACCTCACCACCAGGCCCTCCCACAGCCCCAATCGGACGTAAAGCAGTGACGGCGCCATAGATTTCCCGATATGAAGATCCAAATTTCTCGACAATCCATGCCAGGAAATTTATGAGACTGTAAAAGTAGTGTTCGCTACGAAATTTTTCGACGGGAAGTCCAAGATCCCGTTTCCCCAGATCATCTATCCCTCACCTCCGCTGGTGGCGTCGACACTGATGTTTCCCACTTCAAATATAGAGACTTTTTTTGAGGAAGTGCAGTTATATGGCATTTTCTTCTTACTGATTTGAGCAGACATACGTTACATTATAAACAGAGGAAAACAATAGAATGTGCACTCATAAATACTGGGACGATGTTCGGCGGGGGTAGTTTTTACCATGTAGTTTAGTCACTTTTTAATAAATTATTATTTTATAAATAAATTAGAAATACCGGGGGTGACTTTTGGGGGGATAATTTTACCTGCGTTATATTTACTCTATCTAATATATTGTTTACAGTTTACTAGGT
Source organism: Anneissia japonica (assembly GCF_011630105.1). Classification (NCBI taxonomy): domain Eukaryota; kingdom Metazoa; phylum Echinodermata; class Crinoidea; order Comatulida; family Comatulidae; genus Anneissia; species Anneissia japonica. The sequence goes on from NW_022716829.1 coordinate 2,680,471, forward strand.
GTACTTCATTTTCTACTCTGAGCTGAAGCTTACAATGCTACTTTAATGTAAATATTATGTTTACAAATGACTATAAAAGGATTCTGAGCCAACAGCTCTACCTCGATACTACCGAGGAGATAATGAACAATTCCGCTAAGCCCCAACCCTTAAAAATATTGTGCCAACAAAAAATAACCCTACATGCCTGGAAATAGCATCTGGCAACCTATAGAGCAACTTTCCCTAGTGGGCGACCAGATACCCTACCGTACCCATGCTCTGAAACAATCATACTAAATCGTACCCAATACCTATCTTGTAAACCACTTAAGTTAAATCGTATAGTATTTTTTTAATTATTTTATTTCATTCATGTCAATAGTTGGTTAGGTCAGTAGATACTGTAATGATTAAGAGGTGCTGCCTCAATGCATCTGTCTGTAAAATACTGTCTGGTAGCAGTAATTATACCAATAAGTAAGTGTTAAATTTGCCATAATGGCACTTGCCAATACGGTCAATAACTGATAGAATAAACAAGAAACACATTTATCATAACTTTTAATATTTAATATCGTCATCTTCAAATTTGGATACAAATAATTAAATAACACTAATCAATAAAATAGGAATATTTAAGTCAATAATAAACACCTTAATTAAATTATAGATAAATTATAGATATATAGTAAAGTCACTTCCACAAAATGATAACTCCTCCACTTAATCTTCCACAAAGAACGCAATTATAGTGCCAATGCAAACACAAGACTAAAACACAGCATCAAATACATTTAATGTTATTTGTTACTCTCATATCCAACACCTGCTGATGGACCTATCCAGCATGTCAAACTTAACTGACAACCAGAACAGTACAATAAATACGCGCATGTCCCAGAACACAAGTTTACGTACGTTTTACGCAGTCGTTTTGTGGGACTAGCAACAATATCCACAAGGTGTGGGCTTAGCCCCGCGGAAAGATCCTTTTCAAAATAGAACTAATATTATACGAAATTGAGCTGGTTTTACTGTGCAGTGTTGTTTTAGAGCATGAAACATTGGTAGATGGGCGTTCAGTTATTAATCAAATATGTAATGTCTCTCATATTTACTGTCTGTTAATATTAATTGATTTAAAATTAAAATTTGAATAAGAAAACTTTTCCCCTGCTAAATAATGGACTGTTAAATAAATACCTGTCCTGTATTCTTTTATATTGTCCATTCATTTTAATGATAAATCAACAGTTTTTTTGTAGTAAAATGTCTGTTGATTAGATCGATCCATTTTAATGAGCATTTCAAGGTTTAAATTTAATTTTTCTTTGACAGACAGTGTATCTTTAAAATGTTAATTTGTCCTTTTTGTGCTAAGTGCTTATGTCTTCAGAGGTACCTTGTCAAGCTTGGTTTCTGCACAATCACTACACACTATCACTGACAGCTTTCGGCGACGCTGATTGGTCGGTCAAATCAGGGAGGCTTACCGATTGCGTCGGGGACTGCTACGCAGTGCAACGATTGCACTGAGAGCACTGTAGCGACACCTCTGCGTGAAATATGGAATTTTTTTTTAAATTGGTAATTCCACCATGTGGAATAATTATACACAAGTTAAATTGAGTCGCATTCAAATATTTAATAGCATCATGCAATTTAAGTTCCTATATTTCGGTGAGTAGACAAATACTGTATTAGATTAGGTTGTGTGAAATTGTGTAAAAGCAGGGTTGTGGGACAAATTAATAAGGGGGGCAGTAATACTCACTACTTTCCTTTATATATTTTATCATCTTTGCCAATTTTCTGAAAGCCTCATTAGCATATTTGATGGATCATAATGATGCACTATAAACAATACACAGTATTATAATTATTAATATGAGGTTTCCCATTAAGGATGTGATTATCAGGGGCAGATACAGAATTATTTAAACCTTCATATAGGCCTAGATGTAATATAATTATACAGATAAATAAGAATCCAATAATAGTATGATTCATATTCAGTATACGCTGTTATGAAATATTGTAGCATTAAGTACTATTATTATTATTATTATTTGTATGCCATTTTGTACTTTTTTCTTTTGAAAAACGAAAGATGAAAGTACAGTACTACCACCCCCACCCCTATCCTAAATCTGTCTCTGATTATGACCATTTTTAAGTTCTCATAAACTTGTGTGTTCACATTATTCAAATTGATTTCATATAATGTATACAGAGTCTCTGATTGCACCTCCACTAAGCAATAAAGTCCTTCACCTTTAATACAAATTTGTGACAAGATTACAGAAGCCCAAATCCTTGAGCATATTCCAAAGTCTTCATCAACTTCTCTCTCATTTTTTCTTTGCTTTCGTACAAAGGTAAATCAAGGTAGTTAAAGCAGGTATGAGCCGCTGGTAGGAAGTCTGTGCTTCCAAACACTGGTTGGAAAATCACTTTTAGCTGAGACATGCCCTGCACTGGAATCCGATCACTACCTGTTAAGAAAGCTAGGAAAAAAAAATTATTACACAGTAGTACAGTAGTACAGGTAATACTATTTTATTTTGTGCAAATCTAATTCAAATAGAGAAAGCTTTAAAATCCTAGATCAGGCCAACAGCAGTTTCCAACTTAAAATTAAGGAGGCACTCCATATTAAATGGACTGAGCCATCAATCAACAAACAAGTGCAACATTACAACATTAATATATTAATGGATAACGTGCGACATTGTAACTTTTCTTACGAGTTGAGGCAAATTTCAAAACCACCTGCAGTTCAATCTACCATCATGTATGAGTATATAAGTAGTGTAGGTTCATTTGTTATGTTTTATTTTGTTCACTGATGATATCCGTGTGATACAGAAGAAAAATATCTGACTTTTCTTTACTGTAATTAAACTTGTGTTGCTTTTGCTTTCTTGCCGATCATTGGTTCTATCATTCATGATATGCATAACAATGATGTTTGTAAACAAGATTGCAGAAGATTGGAAAAACTTCATAAACAATTAAGAAAAGCTGAAGCTGACATAAATTTTCTCAACAATTGTAAAATGTTCAGTGTATTTCCTAAGTTTATTATAAAATTATAAGGGCCAAGGATATACCAAAGCCAAATCGTCATTTGAACTGCGCATGCACGTATCCAGAAGTATCCAAGGTCAATGCAGGCATAAACCTATGTTGTGTGTATGTTTGTTATGTCAATTGGCCTTGATATGGGCATTGGCGGTTCAAACTACAAATTGGCTATAGAACTAAATAAATTTCTAAAGGGCAACTTGATCCCTTTTGCAAAACAAACATTAAGATGATCTACATAAACTACCTGTAAGCCTCATTATGAAACTTATGGTGTAGAGTTTTACTTGATAATGAAAAAAATTAGATTATTTTACACAGGCTTAGACGCAGTTAGTGTACCAACTGGTTTACCAATATCATGCTTTATTGTTTTTTTGTACACTATTTCGTATTTGAATAATTAAATTTAAATTTAAAAAAAATAGAGATAGTACCTAGAAATTTCTTCTTTTCCTGTAATGTGAATTCATGAAAAACCTCCCAGAAGAATTTAATAGTCTTATGTTCCTTGTTGAAGATGCCTCGGTATTCAACCAACTAGTAGAAAATGAGGAAACATAATATTACATACTTAATTCACGATTGAAACTTTTGTTTATCTGAATACATAATTTTTGCTAAATATGAAATGACACTTCAAATATTTTTGAGAACCTGGCAACTACCACTGGGGAATATCCACAGGCCTAGGTATTTCGCTCTATGTAGTTACTAGTGTTTATCTATGCTTTGACTGGAATAATGACCTTTTTGTTGTAGTAAGTTAGCCTAGGCAATGTGTGTGGGAAAATGAAATTTGCAAGGTGGTTAAAGTTATAAAATACATAAAGTTTTTATCTTTCTGTAAAATAATGTGCATGAATAAAAGGAATGCATTAATGAATAAATATTTAAATGAAAAAAAAATAATGGTTGATCAAATAAGAATTATTAAATTGTTCAATTAATAACTTGCTTTTTAAAATCAAAATCATGATAATAACTGGTAAAAAACAGGCATGCATTAGTATAATTGATGACTTACACGTTCAAATTCTTCCCAATCATAAATGTCATTGCCAACGACCATAGCCATAAGCTCCTGTGGATGAAACATTTGTAGTACTGGTCCACCACAGACCTGTAAGAACCCCTCTGCAAAAGCACTATATTGATCCTTGACTGATTCATTGAAGATATAGTCAATATAGAGGTCCACATACTCCTGTCTAATGGAAGCAAATAACACTTAGCTTGCAGGATGAATTTACAAAAGCTTTACATTCGAAACAACGTTTGATGTTCACTGTAGTGAAACAATGTCAGAATATGTGGTTTTATATAAAATAAAATACGTAAATTAAGATAAACTAATATTGATATGTGAACTTACTTATTATCATAGGTTACAGGAATGTCCATGCCCCCTTTCTTAAGGTCAACAATACGTACTTGTCCAAGGAATTCTGTTGATATCTGGAAGTACAATTCGAATACATCCTGTAGATCATAATCATCGTAATCCAGGAGATCTTGCAAGCTCCCCGCCATTCCTTCATCTAATTCCTTGAAGTCTGTTAGATACACTGGCCTGGAAAAAAAAAACGTTTTGATGGCTGCATAGGATATCATTATTCTAATTCCAAATAAAAAAAAAATGTTTAAATGGTTGTGTTGGCCACGCCCGACCGACACAAATGTTCGAAATTGAGGGCCGGCATTTTATTTTTTATTTTACTGACAACTATTTCTGTAATGAGCTAAAAAGGCTAGAATAGGCCTATCTTGCGGTGGTAGGCGATGCGACAGCCTTGTGTATTCTCTACTTTTTAGACATTAACACATTACTGGTAAAAAAAAGGGGAAAAAACGGTCCTACTGACCTACCCATTTTTTGGATTTTCCCAAAACAAGGCCAACACAAGAATTTTTTTTTGTTGGTCTAATACGCGAAACATTGTAAGCACTTTAATACTGTCTCAAAAATGGGACACAAAAAATGAAACTTCAATAAAAAAATATGTTCAGCTTCAATTTTCACTTTCCTTACCTTTTGAGAAGTTTTTTGTACAGTGCCAGTGGGAAGGGGAGATCCACAATAACTTGATTATAAATCGCTAAACCACACAGTACACCAACCAACCGGAACATTGACCTATCCTCGAATGACTTAATTGAATAAAAGAATTAATGAAGTATTATTATCAAGATATTGTTGATGCATATTTGTAACTAGACAATAGTGTAATGCATGCTTGTGGCATAAGTTTACAGCAATAAATGCTTGTGCCAAGATAATTTCATGTTAGATGCCACACAAGGATTTGTATACCAGATTCAATATTAATGAGCATAATTTAATAACTAGAAATTTCTGTTTTCCAATTTTGACTCGGTTTAATTTGGACTCCCAGGCTAAAGCTGGGCACACAATGTGTCAACATTGACCATTGGCTGGATGATTCATGGCATATCTCCTCTGTATGAATGGAGCATCATTAAAAACAATCCACCATGTGCGTCTCAATCACATTGCGCCCTCTGTGGGATCGCTTTGGCCCATGTCTGTCCACGCTGTCTGTGCTTCACTTACCAATCCTACTAGTTCCCTTCCTATCAATATCAATTACATATTATTGTATTTTGAATAAGGAGTGGGGTTATTTTAGTTATGAGAATAAACCTCAGAGGGTATGAACCTTGGATTCTGGTATTTATAGAAAGGCATCCTAAACACCAAGCTACAGTTATCTATTATTGTGGTACAATATGTTTACTGCAATATGTCTGTAGCTTGATTTTATGACAATAATTACATGAAGCATGATATTTGTTACTCAATATTTGAGTAGCATACCTGAGGGTTGAACCAAATTGTTTGTGCTTTGCTAAATTCTTTGAACATCCCAAATTTTGGATCAAGAATTTCTTTGAATACCAGCAGAAAGAATTCCTGTTAATAAATAAGGAAGAAATTACTATTAGTAAAGTTGAGGCCTTAATCTCTGGTAGGGAGAGGAAAATAACACTTACATGGCCTTATAGCAGTAAGTATAAGTTTTGTATATGAATGAAATAGTTACAAATTTGATCGGAAGATAAGCATAAAATATTATCCTGACCTTGCGAACACCGCCATCATCGATTCCATGTTCATTTTCAAATTTCACCTTCAATGGTTTCATGAAGTCTTGCTGTTGGCTGTTGAGCTGCATCAGAGTACTGGCTACAATGTTCTGTCTGTTGATGGTCAAGACTAGCGGAGTGACGAATGCTGGGTTCAAGAGCATGTTCCCCATCATCATCTGGTTGAACATCTGCAGCTGCATTTCATCCCTCATTGCTATCTGCAGATCAAATGCTTTATTTTATGTATCGGCATGTTTATTGGTTCTTCTTTCTTTCTTTAATAATATTTAACCAGAGGATAGTGGTACCAGATGACAGTGGTACCAAGGGATAATGGTACCAGAGGACAGTGGTACCAGAGGATAGTGGTACAGAGGATAGTGTTACCAAAGGACAGTGGTACCAAAGACAGTGGTACCAGAGGATAGTGTTACCAAAGGACAGTGGTACCAAAGGACAGTGGTACCAGAGGATAGTGGTAACAGAGGACAGTGGTACCAGAGGACAGTGATACCAGAGGATAGTGTCACCAAAGGACAGTGGTACCAAAGGGCAGTGGTACTAGAGGATAGTGTTACCAGAAGATAGTGGTACCAGATGATAGTGGTACCAGAGGATAGTGGTACCAGTAGATAGTGTTAACAGATGATAGTGGTACCAGAGGATAGTGGTGGCTCTAGAAATTTTCCGACACAGGGGTTCGAAACAAGGGGTTGCCGAGCCTCAGTCTGGTTTCCAGAATAAAATCCCTGGAAGGGTTCATGGTGAGAGATTTAATGATTTAGGATGGTGACTTATCACTTGCCACATTCAATAAACAAAAGTGCACTACTCTTAAATTGACTACAATTCAGTTGGATGTCAGTCTGCCTTACCTCTTTCTTTACCAAGCTGTCGTATACGATGATCTGCATCTTCACATTGTTCTCCAGAATGAATGGGTAATCATAGATGTTAATTACTTGTTGCTGTGTATTGGAATAAATAAAGCAATGATTGTCAACAACAAATAATCTACCAGTTGTAAAGCACCCTGTGACGCTATCTTTGGTGAGGATTTTAATAATTCAGTTGAAGCCTTCCTCTTAGTTCCCTGTACTTTTTTGTTTTAGCATTTTTTATTTTTATATTACTTTTACTATTTAAGTGCCTTGAGGCAATCTACCAATTGCATAAGCAGGGGCGGATTTCCGCCCCCAACCCTCCCCTCTTTGGAAAGGTAAAAAAAATAAGAAAAAGAAAGAAAGAAAAAGAAAAAAATTGATCACCCAAAATACCTCAGAGGTTATGTTCGCGCGTCTAGAACACAAAAATATCTGGGGGGAGGTGGGTGAAAACATTAGTAAACTCTAGATAATAAGAGTGGATTTTACGGATGGAAAAGTGGGATAATAAGAGTGGGTGGAGGGCCATTATATTAGCTTTAGATTGGGTGGAAAACTTCAAGGCTGGGTGGCTCCACCCACCGTGACTACATCCCTGCCTCTAACAGGCTGAAAACAATCATGATAAACAAACTAACCAATCCATGTGCATGTAACCATTCCAAGAGAAGTTTCATCTCGGGAACGTAGAAAGACGTGTACAGTACAATCTCCTTTTTCTCTTCATTAATCTGTAATATAAAATAAAGATGATTATAACATCACTACTTGTATCCATGACAACAATGTCATGGATACATCCCAAGTCTCTGGACAATCCAGTAGAGAATCAGGGGCAGGGGGCAGCTGGCCAGGGTCCCCTTAAATTTGTAAAAATAAAATAAAAATAGAGAGAAGAGAAATAAAGAGAAAAAAAAAATTATATTCAGATTTTAAGTCTGAGAGTGCCATAATCATAACTTTCTTACCTCTGTGCTAACCATGATGGGGCTGAGGTGATATACACCCTCCATCTGTGAAAGTCCCTACCTGGGCCCCCTCTATTTCAAATTCTTAGATCCGTCACTGAAACCTATTAAGCTAAGATATGTTTACCTTGTAGAGTTTCTTGAGCATATCCAGGGCAATGTTTATGTTGAATTCAGGTTTGAATATTAAAAGCGTTGTTGATTCCATTTGTTTCAACACCAAATATACAATCACATTTTTGAAAATACTTATGAGATGCTGTAAATGTTCAGGAAGGAGATTTCCAATCCATGTATCTAAGACAAAGAGCAACATAGTTATGATTAACATGATCGCATCAGGTACACCAATAATTTAAAACAAATTATTTATTATACAAACTCTTTCTATCTTCACTGCCATGAATGATGAATCAGAATAACTTGCAAAGGGCCAAGGAAAAGTTCACTTGCAGATACCGTATTCTTGTATGTTGTATATTCAAGGAAAATCAGGGGTTTGTATTGGACAGGTACCTTAATTTTCCGTTCGCGCAACTTAACATGCGCGTACGCGTGCGTCAACATTTATATTAATACGGAGCTTTCGATTGCATGGCGTGGTAGGAGGAAGAATGTAATGACGTCACTAAGAAGTCATCTGTGCATACGTGAATGTTCAGTTGTCCTCGTCGCATAAAGTCTAAGACGCAATTTTGCCAAATCTATGTTGTGCCACAGAGGTATTAGTAATAATAATTTAATACATTCTAGCATCGTGTCATTACACAAATAAAAAGCTTGTTAAATGAATCAGTTGATCTTGCTTTGAAATTAAAATGAGATAAATTTAAAACATACATACCAATAACCTTTGACATCTCAGGTGAAAGTTTACACATTGCTTTAGTAATACTGAAAATAGATCTGAGATACAATTCAGGAAATTGCATTGTTGGACATTCCATTAGTAACAGGTAGAGTCTAATGGCCTCTACGTCAGTGGGCGACTCAGATAGACTAGGACACAGTTGAGAATGTATTACCTGAGAAATCTGAAAATATTAAACGTGAACATTAATAAAAAAAAAGGAATCTGCGACTGCGATAAAAAGATGCTCAAGCCGGAATTCAAACCTCGAACATTCTGCTTTCTATGCAGATGCCAAGCCTACTGGGCCACTGAGGCTTCATTCATAATTCAAATCTGATTAATGTAACTGATTTTTCACAGTCAACCATGATTGATTTAAAAAATATCTTTTTAGAGATTCAGAGATGAAGACATACTATAATATTGATCCTGAATATGCCTAGTTACGTCTATATACACCATTTTAAAACAATATTTAGCCACTGATTAACCATCCAACAAAATCTGTTGCCAATCAAGGCCTGTTTTCATCCAGTGCACTGCCATCCTATTCTGTAACACTAAGGGATATGCATAATCTATATACAGTATAAAAATACATTTTAAAACCACTAATTAACATACCTGTATTAAGATATTATGTTTGCTAGACAATGTTTTGAGGGCTTTTCTTGCTCTAACCAGATCAAAGCCTGGGTTCTCTTCGCTGCAGCAATAATGATCACTGTAACAAATTAATAAATGTAAATGTCATGTCAAATATAATTCAATTAAAACAATAATAGTGCTAAAATAAATATAAAATGGTGATGGCAGAAATATTGTTAATAAACACAATACACATGAAGGTGGTGAGAATGGTGATGATGAGATGATGATAATGACAAAGATGGTAACGATGATATAGTGATGATGATGATAATGATGTGAAGATGACGACAATGATGTAATGATGAGGCGAAAAAAAAACAACTTTGTGTTGCACAAGTTTGATCGAAGCAAAACTTTGATAATCTGCTTCTTTTTGCAAAAGGAGCCCACAATATTTTTGTGGTAAACAAAAAGCCACTTTTCAAACTTTAATTAATACATTATATGGATTGTTGCCCTGATTAGCTTTTTCCCAACCAATATGCATGAGGCGAGTGTTGTTTGGTGATGGTTCCAGGATTACGCCTAGGCCAGAAGCAAAAAAATTGTCTATCGCCCAACCATTTCAAATGTTAGTGTTTGCACAACATTTATTTTGGGTCTGAATATTATAAAATGATAATGCCAATTATCGTCATAATAATAGTAACGATTACAGTAATAATGATCACAATAATCTATCATTTAACAGTGAAAGGTTTTGTTACAATTTCCGTATAATGCTGAATACCTTGTAAGAAATGATCTATTCAAACAAGCTGATGATGAGAACAACTTCTGGATGATTATTGCAATATTTTTTGGAACTACTGATAAATTTGATATGGCTGTAAGTTGCGATATTGATTTTTCATCTAGGTGATAAATCATTTCACTTGAAAACTGTTCGTTCTCTTTACCAGAATTTGGATTGCACTCCTTGTTAGACTAAAAAACAAAAGAAAAAATCAGATAAATATTGATACATAGTTGATTTGAAATTGGTTAAAATAGCAATGATGGTGATAGTTTATTAGTGAGATTACCTGGACAAACTGATTTTCGCTTATTTTCCATTGAAACTTTACAATTCAAGTGAAATATTAATAAAGGGATTGTCCGTGTCACCTGGAAAACGCCCTGCGTGGCTAAACCATTCCTTGTTTCTTTGTTGATTTTGAGCGATACATACAGACTGAAAGCTTCCTTAGATTATCGAATTGTATTGTTTGTGGTTCTGCAGTTGGAACTGCGAGATTAATTCATAAGGATGTAAAGCATTTCATTTCAAGCGACATTGAAGCCCTTCATTGAAGCCCTTCACAACGTGTATAGTTTCAAAGGAAACTTAGCAACTATCAATTTATCCTGGCAAGTATTGCAGATAATAATGATAATGGCCAACATTTTTAGTGTATACAACAAAGAAGGACCAGTAAGCCATAATAAATGAGAAAAAAGGGAAATAAATAAAATTAAGTATAAATAATAATATGTTAAACTAACATACTGTAGCGCTTCACATTATTACCACCACCCCCTCACCCCAGGTCATTGAATCAAACACATATGGAACACATACTCAGCTCCCTGGGGAGAATTCCATAATGTTGCAGCTAGTAATCAGCGCATTTTGTGTTTGAACCTACCAGGTAGCCTCTTGTACTCCTGGGTAGAGCGAGACAACCGTAGGTAAAGTGCCTTGCCCAAGGACACAGCCGAAATGCACAGCGAGTGATCGAACCTTCGATGTCATGGTTAAGAAGCAGGATCGCAACTGCTGCGCTTAACCGCTCCTATGTTAATGTATAATATAAATTTAATGCAAAAAATCATGAGAGAGTGATTTTGGTCAGGCCAAATAAAAAAAATTACTTGTTCAGCATCACATATCAACTAAATTGTTGGTCTACAGCGGCAGTTCCCCCCCCCAACCCACCCCTACCGTATCAGTAAACTATTGTTAACTTTTGCTTGAAAATTCAGGTGGGTGGTGATGCTAAACAAGTACTGTGTATATTTTTTTGTTTGGCCTTACCGGTGATTCAGATATGGCAAAATAGCAGGTACTTCCACCGCAAAAAATATTGTAAACGACAGAACTCTGATTAATGTCCACAGTTTCACCATACATATACTTATACAATGATTCATGAACTACCACTAAGGTGAGGTTGGAGTCGTCTTTTGATTTTGGACCAAATATATAAAGATTATTGCTGGAAGGTATAAATGCCAAGGTGTGCTGTCTGAAATGAAACAAAAAAGTGATGAACCAAAGTACACAAATTAGCAGTACTGTTTGTAGTCGGATTGGATTTATTTGGTTAGCCGACTGAGCTAAACTGGTCTGAGAGAAAAATAAATGAGGATGTATAGTGGCATTTGCAAGATATACAGTGCCCTGGGATAAGTCATGAATATTCTTGACCTATGTGGTCTAGTCCAGTAAATATAAATAGAAAGAGTATAATAAACTTACTTCCCACATATAATCTTTTTGTCTTCTTTTAGTTCTACAAATCTTTGAGCCCAATTATCGATAGTGCCCTTGGAATCCTTCCCAAAGCTAATTACCATACCAGTCTGAAAATCAGAAAAATGTAGAATATTGAATGATAAGATCAAAATATTTATCTGATTATATGCAGCAAAGATGACCAAATATTCCAATACACCAGGTATCACTGTAGTTTAAAATTTAATACATCATTTAATTTATTTCGACCAAAGCAAATGTAAATTAGGCAAAAAGACTACATACACTCTTTTTTATAAGAACCAGTAAAATTTTGCAGACTTCGGTGTTCTTATTTTCATGCCCAAAATGTTCTTATTTTGTTCTCATTTTAATCTTTAAAGATAGAAAATTATTATTGTACTGTATTTTAGAGGGTACCACATAGTCACAGCTCTGCACATAAGTTACAGATAAGATTTGCTGGTTTTTCTATTTGTTTACATAAAAACCTCATTTGACATTTTACCTCAGCCTCAATTTGATCTTATTTTGTTCTTATTTTTTAAGCAAGTTCAGCCTCTGTGTTCTTATAAAAAAGGTGTATTACAGGTCATTGCAGATTAACATTTAATATTAAACCAGGTGTCATCATAGCTTAAAAACCCAATATATTTTACCAATGAGAGAAAAACTGAATGATGCTGTCCACAGACAATGTGGGAAATTTGCTTGTCTCGCAGAAAATCCAATTTGTGTGGTAAGGTAGAGACTGAAACTGAAATATAAACATACATATCATACATATCAGGCATTCGGTCAATTACAGTAAAAGTGTAATCAATTACAGTAAAAGTGTAATTAATTACAGTAAAAGTGTAATCAATTACAGTAAAAGTGTAATCAATTACAGTAAATGTGTAATCAATTACAGTAAATGTGTAATCAATTACTGTACACTAAAAGTGTGATCATTTACAGTGAAAATGAAATTGATTACAGTCAAAATTAAATGATTACAGTGAAAATGAAATTGATTACAGTGAAATTGATTACAGTGAAATTGATTACAGTGAAATTGAAATCAATTACAGTGAAAATGTAATCGATTTCAGTGAAAAATGAAATTGATTAATGAGTGAAAATGTAAGCAATTACACAGGAAATGTACTTAACTTTTTCATTATTTGTGTTGTTATTGTTTTTTGTTTGACGAAATAAATGAGAACCACTTACTTGACCTGTATTCATAACGAAGCTCCTAAAAATAAAAGCAAAGAAATAGTTTAAGAAGTATGAATTTATTTAACCATTAACAAAACAATATAACACATGACATTTTTTAGAGGTTTCTAAAAAAGAATACAATAAAGTTTATTTTGTTACAACTGATAATGCAGGTCAAAGTTTTATTGGTACTTTATATAGCACAAAAATATAACTGCTCAAAGGTGCCCCCATTATTATTTTTTTTAACTTCAATTAACTTGTTAATAATGCCTCACCTCAAATGATTTATCAATATATGCTGGCATAGCTGAAATAGCATGCCACTCAGTTTCAATCAGTTTTGATACACCATGAGACGTTATGGTGTCCGTCCCTTTCACAGCCTAAAGATATAAAACCTCATATATTTATTTACTTTTCATATAATTTCTATATCTAAAAAAATTAGGAATGTTTTGTGAGTATTATCAAAGAGTATTGAACTGCAAGAAGTACGACTCTAGTGAGTTCTTTGGAACTTAAACCATCATTTGGAAAAGTACTGCCACGAGGGGCGCGTCCTTGAAAGATGAGTTTAGAGTGAACTCTATTCGTATTGTAATAGGACGCCTCCTGGCAGTACATTCTTTTAACGTTCCATTGCCTGCATACAAAATCTGGGCAGTCAGACCTTTGCAATTCTATACCCTTTGGTAATATAGATAAGGAATGAGTAATATACATTTTTATACATTTGAGTAATATACATTTTATTTTAAATAAAAATAAACTTCCTTTCTTTAGGTTTTTAGTACTTGACCTGAGCATTCAACCAAGTGCTAAAGTTTGTGCCTCTTACAGTTCAGGTCCAGATAGGAAATAAAAAATTCAATGTAGATTTAAAATGCTCAGCTCCTCAAATAACCGTCACACAGGAGTAAGGTGTGTTAATGGTCATTATTATAAATGTCATTTACTTATATAATATGACCATTAGCATTTTGGGTCAAAGTTAACATTTCTAATTATAATATTCAACTAACCTTAAAATCAGGATACGGTGGTCCAGTTGATTGGTTCATAGTTGTAGCACCGCCTTTTCTGATACTGGCTAAATAAAATAAAAAATACTTCTATGATTATAGGCTCAAAGAAAAATTGTTATGTTGCCCAACAATAGATTAGTAACATTTTTTGTAAAAATAAAAAGGTTCAACCATACTCACCGCATTTTAGTGGTTGGTAAAATGGTAGCCACAGGATTCGCATCCATGGTTAAGGTATCAAATTTATTAATTTAAACTTCAAAACTGGCATTTTCGAACATACCAGACATGTGTTTTGGCTTCATTATTGGAAAACCTTGATTTTAGAATTTGGAAACACAAATCCATTGCATGCCATGTGATCATTAGGAACATAGAACATGATGATTGTAAAAAATAGCAAAAAAAAAAAAAAGAGCAACATAGATCAGTTGACCATACTTTTGGTGGTGTCGTCGTCTTTGTATACACACTGAAACCTGGACAGAGTTGACTGCCCTCTTCTGTTTAAATTATGAATACAAATCTGTTGGTCTGTTATTCATCAGTGCCTGTTATAATTTTAAAGAACTCGGTGCATATTGGAAGTACCAGAAGAAAAATTGTTTCCCTTTTTTTTTTGGTCCAAGTTATGCGGCTTAACATAAGCTGGAGAGGTTTACCTGTTGCATCATATTGTCCAAGCTGTCCTGATTCATTGCATCCCCAACCGAAGACAGTACCACTAAACGTCAGAGCGAGGGAGTGATCACCTCCACAGGATATTTGCTTGATTGGCAGATCACTCAAGCATGCAATTTTAGTTGGTTTAGCACAGGTGTGCTCAGGATTAGTGCTAAATCCCAACTGGAATCTGCTGTTGTCACCCCAAGCAAACACTTTGCCACCTGTGGAAAAAAGACTTCAGTTTATTTATTACTTAACATAAGTTAAGTGCCTTGCACAAGTAATGCGATGACCTTCGACCTTCGGTCTTGAACTCCCGATCTCACGATCAGAAGTCCAACACCCTCCTACTTGGTTGCCTGGGTAATCAACACCATCCTCGTTATCAATATTTTAATCAGTGTTGTTGAAGGACAAAACTACAACATGATATTAAAATGTTTGAACTACACTTAAATAAATATAACGATATACAATGCTAGGACAAACGATAAGAAAAATATTACTATATCCATAAGTACAGTATACTGTTGTACCAGGATCTTCAAATAGATAAATATTAACAAGTAAAAACACATATACACGGTATCTAGACATGAATCATATGATTATCAGTTCTTTGATTACCAATACTACTTAGTAAAATCATAAATTACTTTTTGCAAGAGCCAGTGTGTGATTGGAACCACAGGAGACTTGTATGATAAATTCCATTGAGAGAGATTTTATAACCCTGTCGTAAAAAAAAAATTAAACATTAAATTTAATATTAATTTTATGTGATTATACAAACCACATGGCATCACTGACAACAACACAGCTACCATGAGTACTACTAGTAAAAACTAAATGCACAACTTGATAAAATCATCACAATTAAAATGTTTGCATCAGATTTACAGAATTATGGTTTTGGTGTTGTATTATACTAAATTATATATCATATTGTTACCTTGGTTTCAGGCTGTTGCTCACTGTACCATGACCACATTGACCTTTTAAGTCATGACCCCAACTAATTATATGACCTTTATTACTTAAGACCACACTGTGTCCATCCCCACAGGCAGCTTGCACAATGGAGAATGTATCCAGAGAAGACATACGCTCTGTGTGAAGAAAATAAACTTACAATTATAGAAATACAATAGGATATATAGTACTGCATATAACAATTAATACAAATAGTAATATAACAACAAAAATAATATAAAACTAATAATTTAAGAGCAGCTATTGGAGAAAATTCATACACACCTGGTATGACATCACCTTGTTCGCTATTATGAGTGTAAACTGTTCCATCACCTAAAACAAAAACAGTCTGCTGCGATCCACAGGCTATTTGCCGAATGGAACGATTCCTGAACAGCGGAACTTCTTGTGGTGTTGCATGGGTCACTACCTCTGATATCTGCTGATCCTTGCTACTTGCCACATCCAGGTTCAATGAAAACACCCTGGATAACATCATTCCTAGTAGATCATGCTGCAGTTTAAAAAATGCTGGAATCTGGAATGGAAACTCCTAAAAATACAAAAACTATAAAACACAAATACAACCGTATAAACTAGCGCCTATGCTTGTGCGGTGCCGTTAATATTATTGTCTCTTGTTCATTCCATTAAACTGTTCAAAAAAGCATCTTAATTTAGAAAGTGGGGAACTGCATTAAAATCCGGGACACATAATAAAATAGCACACATGAAAAAGCCGTCGTCGGCAGGAGGGGGTCCAGAAAGAAAAAAGGCATAGTAATTTTATAGTCTTTTAAATTAAGAACATTTTCCAAACAAAATTCATGTGATACGACCCTCCGATTTTTTTTCAATAACATGAGAACAAGAATTTAGTCTCAAAGCTTATCTTATTTTTGTTGGTTACGCACCACTGACTTAGGTTGTTTGTCATATCTTCAAGAAGATACCGATTTGTGGAAAAGGCATAGCCTCTGACAGCTAAAAACATAAAAAATTGAAATGTTGCAAATATTTTTTTAATTATTTTTATAAGAAAGACATAGCTGAGTGAAGCATTTTAAAACAAAAATTATGTAAATCGGACCAGTATCAGCGGAGATATTGCAATTTAAGTACGTTTTTCCCCGGGGAGTAATTCCTATTGTTTTTATTATCCAAGAAATGTGTCCCTAGTGTATATTTGTGTAGCATTTTAGGCCATGTTAATTACATTGTATTTATCAGTATTTATTTATGTAACATCACATTGTCTAATTATTATACATAATTAGTTATGTAATTATTAAGTTAGGTCAGCGGTCACCATATCATGTCAAAAGTCACTGTTTAAGGTCAAAGGTCACCTGTAAAAAGTCAAATGTTTAAATATGAATTAATACTTTTCAGAGTGGAAATTTGAGTAATTAGCGAATTTTAAAATAATTATTTATTATGCACTAATATTAATAGGTCAGCGGTCACCATATCATGTCAAAAGTCACTGTTTAAGGTCAAAGGTCACCGGTAAAGGTCAAATGTTTAAATATGAATTAATACTTTTCAGAGTGGAAATTTGAGTAATTAGCGAATTTTAAAATTATTTATTATGCACTAATATTAATATTACTTTATATTATTGCCATAATTATTGTTAACTATTATTATTATTATTAATTTCATTACTAAAAGGGCATTGTCAAGGTCAGTTCCCAAAAATTGACAAAAAAAATTACACAGAACTACATTTTTTTTTTTTTTTTTTAATTACACAAGGCAGCAATCATTGATCAAATCTCTTTTGGGATATTTAGAGGTTCTGAAAAGAACCGTTTGTTTTGGAAAGCGTTGCTCATCATTTTCATTTTTCTTTTTTTCCAGATTCTCCAGTGATTTCGGTCAGATCTCAGTATCTTCTTCCGAAATCTTTTCAATGATGTTTCGTCTATTTCGACCCCAATAAAACACTAAGACCGATGTTTTCAATGCGTTGCTGGTTAACTTTATTTCTTCCAACATAACGGTACAAAAGATACCATTGAAAAAGATCACATCTCAAGTTTTGAAATACGTTTTCGTTAAATGAGAGTTACTGTTTAAATTTCTAGATTTTATCATTTCTAATCATCCTCAACAGGACAATAATAAAAAGTAATATTTGCTTCCTCGTTCACAGTACAGCATTTACAGAGACCAGTAGTTCTCTAGATTCTTTCACAGTCATTTTTACTCCCTACCCAAAGCGGGCTAGCAAAGTTTATTGATGGGAGAGCAATTTGCCAGAGAATGTCCCCATCACTCTGTTAAAACTATTTAGGTTACCAAAAATTTCCTTTAAAGTAACCAAAAAGTTTGTTACATTTTTGAATTATATGTTCAATATTGTTATGATCCTTTAAATATCTTGGTGTAATAACACCAAGATATTTATATCTGTATGGTACTATAATGCAATACCGAAAACCCCGAATAGAAGCCCAATGGGCTTAATCTCGAGAAGCCCATCTCAAATTGAAGCCCCCTCTTTAGTTTGCAAAAGTAGCCTCAAAAGGGAAGCCCACGGGCTTCTTTTCTATAGATAGGCCTAGTACAATACACATATATACTGTACAAGAATTTCGAAGAAACAAAATAAATTTAAAACACACATGGTTTATACAGTAGTTTAGGTACTTTAATGCCGGTTAATACAGATTGATGTGTGGTACAGTGGCCCTATTTATTGCTCCATAGTAGGCCTAGTAATTCCGAAAATTTACAGCATTCATTTTGAAAAGAAGTCCCTTTCTTTACTTAGGAGGGAACATGTCCCTGTACAAGATGCCTACAAGAGAAACAATGATAATAGCGGTAACATCAACAACAATACAATAATAATAATAATAATAATAATAATAATAATAATAATAATAATAATTATTATTATTATTATTATTATTATTATTATTATTATTATTAAAGTGGCCTCGAAAAGAATTCCATGGCTTCTATTAGAGATTTTACGGTATATATTATTGTTCAAGACACGCTGGACGCGGGCGATCAAATCGATTGTAAAATTCTTTCTCACCAGTACACCTGATTGGTGCAAGACGTATAAGAGCTTTATTGTTTTTCTCATTCTAATAAATTACTTAAATACGCAAAGTATGCAATTAAATTTATGTTTTCATCACAGCAATTCAAATACTGAGAATTACTTAAGTTTATTACTTAAAAGCGCATTTATAAAATACATAGGCCTAAACATGTAATTTTACTTTTTACAGTATCCATTTCATTTTATAGTGACATTCTCGGTCATTCGTTACAATATTACAATAATAACACAGCTAAACACAGCTATTATTACCCGGGGGTGGCACCAGCTGGTGGAGGGGAGCGGGCCTCCTACCGTCAGGAGAAACAAAAAACAATTCGCCTGGGAGGAAAGAAAAATGTACTTTTTAAATTTAGTAGACTCTTAATTCGATTAAATACGCCTCTAAATTGTCATAGTTTCTGGGATGAGTTACCCCTGGACGACTTCCGAGAGGTTTTAAAAGACCACCGACCACGTCCACTTAAGCTGTCGTCGGAGAAATCGGACCTCCCCCTCCCGTCAGGAAAATCTTGGCGCCAACCCTGAATATTGCTTTTAGAAAGGACTCAATTGAGACTACATAATGAGAGTATTCATGATTTAATATTGTTTGTGCCATCAATACAAAATCAGAACAGATTAAGCTAAATTCTTCGACAGAGCAAGGAAGTAAACTACGAAAAATATTCATTTTTAGGATTAAAATGAAAAGTATAATGGTCTATAATAATTTTAGTCTCAAATACAATACACCGTATTGCATTTCGCCACATGGAAAGTGCCACATGGATTCGTTTTTATACACAACTACAAATTGGTAATTTATTCACTTGTAGGTGACTATTTTTCTGCAGTTCTCTATTATTCACCTACTACTACAGTATATGATTATTTACGTGATCAACTAAAAACCACAACACTATTTACACACACACATGTAACCTCTATGATATATACTTTATATATAACATTTACAATTATCATTTATAATATATAATAGAATAATTTTAAAATGTAATAATGCTTTACATCTTTTCTGTGCATTAAAAATGTTTATAATCAGTGTTGTAATAATTAGTAAATAATAATTTTTACTAATTTTTATTTCTATCCTATATACATGTCATATATTCTATACATTATTTTTTCTGTAAATATTAACATCTTGGTGAAGTATATACAATCAATTAATCAAATACAGTTAATACTGTATTTTAGAATATAATAATGTTTTATATCTCTTTCTGTGCATTAAAAGTTTTATAATCAGTGTTTTAATAGTTATTTAATTTTATGGAAGTAATAATTACTGATAATTTTTATTTCTATTCTATATACATGTCATATATTCTACGTAATATTTGTTCCATAAATAATAATATAATAATAATAATAATATAATAATAATAATAATAATAATAATAATAATAATAATAATAATAATAATAATAATAATAATAATAATAATAATGAAAACTTTTAAAGCGCCGATATCTGTTTAAAGAAAATGCTCATGGCACCCCTTCACAAGAAGTAAAAAAATATGACGGACAAAATAACAATGAAGCGTCTTGGTGTAGTATTTACAATTATTAATTTTCTATCTACCTGTAAATGAAGATTTAGTAAATTTGACCTTGATATAATACAGTACCTTAATACTATTCACCCTCCAAATGGATTCTCGGGTCTGTGGGGCTGGAGTAGTGATAACTGTATCTTATTAAATTCATAATTTGCTATTTTTAATGGCTGAATAAATACAGGACATTTTAATGAATCTTGATTCATGCAGTGGCGTATTAATGCCTATGAGCTCCTGGGAGTGGGAAGTCCAACCTCAGGCTCCCATTCCAAAAGGCCACCAGGGGCCTCAAGGTCCCCTTCTACTATCACCCAATGCACTACCTTGACATTGGGACCAGTAGAAGGACACCCAAAACTAGCAATACAACAATATAATTTCTGGTTTTTAACTCATAAAGTTTGAACAGTATTGACATCAGTCCTGGAATCAGGATGATGAAATCGGTTTGATCGAATCCCTATTTTGACCAGTTTAATAACTTTTTTTTAATTAAAAAAACACTTCAGAGTTAAACTTGCCCTATAGGAAATCCCCCCCCCCCCTTTCCATGT
The DNA here is from genome assembly GCF_011630105.1 of Anneissia japonica. Taxonomy (NCBI): domain Eukaryota; kingdom Metazoa; phylum Echinodermata; class Crinoidea; order Comatulida; family Comatulidae; genus Anneissia; species Anneissia japonica. The sequence goes on from NW_022716829.1 coordinate 2,701,543, forward strand.
ACAGGCCTGCACACTGCCTATAATGCAGTCTTTTCAGCCTTATTAATATTCAAGAATGTTTCAAGGTAGGGAAGGCATCCCCTCTGCCCTGTTGCTCATTGTTACGCCACTGGATTACAAGATTACAAAAGTCCAAATCCTTGACCATACTCCAGCGCCTTCAGCAACATCTCTTGCATTATTTCTTTGCTTTCGTACAAAGGTAGTTCAAGAATGTTGTAGCAGGTTTGAGCTACTGGTAAGAAGTCTGTGCTGCCAAATACTGGCTGGATTCTCACATGTAGTTGAGACATGCCTTGCACTGGGATCCGATCACTACCTGTTAGAAAGGCTAGAAAAACAAGAAATTAATTTTTAATAACTATTATGTAATTACAACAAAAATGATTATGGAAAACAACCTTAATAATAATGATGTTTTAAATGTATAGGTTTAAACATGCATTATTATATCAAATCTCATCTTCCAGACTCATTTCAAATATTATTTGCAAAATTTGTCAATTGATATTTGAATACGAAATATAACATATTAATGCATTTTTAATCTTGGTTCCAAACACCACTATCTCTAATAAAATATATTCAAGTCCGAAATAATTGGAGAAGAAGAAAATAAATGAGAAATATCCTTAGTGAATAAATTCATCTGATCAAAAAAAAAAGATCATCAAAATCTCAATTAGTATTGTAAAAAGTACACAAACCACAATGGACCAACTAGTTTGTTATAATTACCTAGAAATTTCTTCTTTTCCTGCAATGTGAAGTCATGGAAAACCTCCCAGAAGAATTTAATAGTTTTGTGTTCCTTGCTGAAGATGCCTCTGTATTCAACCAACTAAAAAATAGAATATGTGGAAATAATATTATAATACATACAGTACTACATTCATAGCATCACTGTTAATTTTCAGCTACTTTTATATATACTGTAATTGTATTCATCAATTTAGCTACGTTTTTCTGTAATGTCCTGTATATACAATACATGATATACATGAATAATCGATTGATAAATAAATAGAGCATTTGATTGACTTACTTGTTCAAATTCTTCCCAATCATAAATGTTATTGCCAACCACGAGAGCTATAAGCTCCTGAGGATGAAAACGCTGCAGCTTTATTCCATCGCAGACCTGAAAGAACCCCTCTTCAAAAGCATTATATTGGTCCTTCACCAATTCATTGAAGAAATAGTGAATATACAGGTCCACATACTCCTGCCTAAAGGAAGCAAATAAGATGTAAACAACATGAGAGTAGATTAGCTCAGTCATCTAAACTTGTGATAGCTATAGTGTGTGTGCGTGCTGAGCCTGGAGATCTGTTGGTGCCCGGTTCAATTCCCATCACTGCTTGTGGGAAGACTTCTGGATACTGTAGTATCATTTGATAAGACAAATTGATATTGAAGGAAAAAATTGTGAACTTACTTATTATCAATGGTGACAGGAATGTTCTTTCCTCCTTCTTTGAGGTCAACTATGCGTACCTCTCCACAGCATTCTGTGGATACTTGAAAGTACAAGTCAAATACATCCTGTAGGTCAAAATCTTCATAATCTAGGATATCTTGCAAGCATCCTGCCATCGTCTCATCTAGTTCTTTGAAGTCTGACAGATGTACTGGCCTGAAAAAAAATTACTTTTTGACTAAGCAAAAGTATTTAACCTGAAATGTATAGTTAATTATTAGAAATATAGTTGTATACCTACTAACATTATGTGCATATTTCTTACCTTTTTAGAAGTTTTTTGTAGAGTGCTAGAGGAAAGGGCATGTCCACAATAACTTGATTGTAGATCACCAAACCACAAAGTACACCAACCAATCGGAACATTGATTTATCTTTACTAGACTAGAAGATAAATAAATGCAGTATGTCTTATCAAGTTGAGATGACAACGGCTGATATAGTTATTTTATTCGCATCACAAAATACAATCAGAAATGTTATTATTCATGTACGACAGTATGTAGGCATCTTTGGTAGTACATGGCATTGTTTAAACTATTGTTTAAATAACAACCTTAAGCTTATAATATGCTTATATCCTCTTTCTTGTCTGGAATAATAATACAAATAACAATAATAATAACAATAACAATAACCATTAGAGAGAAGCAGGGACGTATCCAGGGGCTGTGGGAGCTGTGGCTCCCCCACCCCCTTTGTACACAGTGTTAGTATTTTAAAGCTTATTCTTTATAGCAGATACAAATTCTTTCCTTGGATCACTCAAAATAAATACTTGATAAAATATGTGAATATGGATCAGCACACGTTATACATATATAATACTATAATAATAACACATAAGTGTGAAATTTTTACGCAAGTTACAAATACAAATAGAACATGGTTTGTTATAACTCATTTTGCAGACCTACGCTATGTGAAAGTGATAGTCAACTCTGAGGACGACATGTCACTTCTATACGATTACAAATAAAAAAAAAATACTGAAAGATTTTGGAGTCTAAATACTGAGTAATTTCTAAATGACTCCTACTATATGTCTGTGACCTGTGATAAAAACCCATCATAAACATCTATTAATAAAAGTCACCTGCTGCTGATATACAGTAGTAACCCAGTGGAATATTCATTAGAATAACCAATTTTTCACTATAAACGATAATGCAAAAATTTACATTTTCGGGTTTATAAGGTCTTTACCACTCACAGGGTGGATTTATCAATATTAAAAAATCTATATAAAAATATGATAAAGATTATTATTGCTTAACAACAATATCAGCTTAAATTAGTCTATAAATTAATTCATAAATCCCAGGACAGGTCTTTTAAGATACAGAAATGTGATATTGTATGGTTCAGTTTGGTTTTTATTCTTTTGCAAGCTTTTATAAAGTTTTGTTTAATAATAATTTGTCCAATCATTATAATTATTATAGCAGTTAAAGCGTAGTAAGCTATATTGAGGCCCAAGTTGTCCTGGGTATGACATTAAACTTCATCCAGTCGGCACCTCACTTAGAGTATGCCTTAGTGACTGCTGAGGGGGGGATACATAAATTTGTTTTCAAGATGTGATCAAATTTTTTATGCACAGTCTTCATGATTATGACTATTTGTGGCAAAGACAAGCCAAACCAGTCACTCGTCGGAAAAATCAATTTTTAGTTATTAATATAGGGTTTAACAGTACAATGAGAGCTATAAAATGGTAAAATAATCATTTAAGTCCAACACTTCGTTATGAAGTTACACGAGTTTAAACATACAGCTGTTTAAAGAACAATATTTGAGAAATCAGCCTTCAAATTTTATGATTTTAGGCATTTCTTAGGCAGAAACCATCACCAAATCATTAAAAACTGTTGTTTTAACATTGAAAATGAGGAAAATAACAGCATAGCATGATGTATAGATATATAAAGGTTAGTTTAGTGCAATAAAATAGATTTTTAAAAATTTGACATTCCAGCATGTTTTGGCCATTTTCTCCAAAACAGGATTTGCGACGAGTGACTGGTTTGGCTTTGTCTTTGCCACATTTGGAATAAAGAATGTTTTGAGCAGTGGCAGATTCAGGGGGTGGGGGTGGAGGAGGCACCCTAAATTTTTCAAGTTGTAAACAAAATGCAGAAAAAAAGAAAATTATATTTAAATTGTAGTCTGAGAGTGCCATTTCCGGCCATCTACACGTGCTAGTCATAACTTTCCTACCTCAACCCCAACAATGGTGGGGCTGAGGTGGGTGGAACCTATCAGTGAAAGTCCCTATCTTTTCCCCTCTATTTTGAATTCCTGGATCTGCCACTGTTGAGTTATTACAATAATTATTGCCTACTAATATTATTTATGAAGGTTTAGAATGCTCTACCTTCTGGGGTAATGCAGCCCCCGGACCTCCACCAGGGATATCCCTGCTCGGTACATGCAATTCACAAGAGGGATCACCCCTTTCAAGATCCTAGCTACA
>NW_022716829.1:2705597-2706964 GCF_011630105.1 Anneissia japonica
GTGGGTGCGGTTGGGCCTCGCTCTAAATACTTTAAAAGTGGTAAAGGGTGGGGGGGTGAAACCCCGAAAAATATGACATTTAGGGGTTTCACAGGCTAATTTAATTGATTTTATAGATAGTCTACTATGTAGAAATACATATAATTTAAATTAAACTTAAAGCATTATACCGGGTTATAAGATATTTTAATTGTATTCAAATATTAGTTCAAACACTATTTTCTTATTGGCATGTGTCTTCCTCACTAAAACTCTCATAGGGATATAGAGGTTTAAATATAAAGCTACTTTTTGGTAGTGCTGAAAATAACTCAGTCAGAAACATACCTGGTCGTTGAACCAAATTTTTCGTGTTTGGCTAAATTCCTTGAACATTCCAAATTGTGGATCAAGAATTTCTTGAAAAATCAGCAAAAAGAACTCCTGTCAATAAAGCACATAAAACCTTTCATATTTTAATTAATAAAAAAGTGTAATACTTCATCAGATTTACTGTAATTTGGATCACAAAGGCATCTTTTCAGTTCATTTAATACAGTACTGCATCTTAAACAAATAGAAATAATAATGGTACCAATACATAAATAGGAACATCGATCAAGCATTCTATCTAGAATAGCCATTCAATGAAAAGTTCTGACTCCAGACACATTCCCTCTTACAACTAACATTTACCACTTTTACACACATATACCCGATTCACACGTACAAAAATCTTACCAAATGTAACAAAATGTAACCAAAAGTAACATTTTACGGCACGTGTGAAAGTACCTCCGTGTAATATCCTTGTAAAATCTCGGAACATCTCGGTAATCTTTACCAGCCTCACTGAGGCTGGTAAAGCTCCCGAGATGTAGCATGGATGGATTTGCGCATGCGCAGGGATTTCAACACAACAACAATCTACTGTGTTTCACGGGGTTCTTTGAATTTTTGAATTTTTGAATAGATAGGCCTAGTTTTTCTCAATGATGAATGCATTACCCTTGTTATTGATGTTAATTAGTAATGGTAGAAGAAGATATACATAAAATGAACGTCGGGATGGTGTTAGTACTATTACTAGTATTATCAAGAGTCGACAGAAACGTTGGAAGCTATGCCTAGTTTAGTAGTAGTGAGTAGTTTACAGCAGTTAAGGGCATTGATTGCTTCGAATGTTTACAGTGATGGTGAGTTCAACAGTCCATCTGTGACAGGGGTTCTCAACTAGGCCTAGGCTAGACCTATATCGCGGTAGGGGAAAAAATGATTCATTGAATAAACACTGAGTAAATTTTACACGAATTTTCTTCCTTCTGCAGACGATTCTGATCCACTAGAAATAGATAGGCCTAGTTTTTCTCAATGATGAATGCATTACC
>NW_022716829.1:2708729-2718635 GCF_011630105.1 Anneissia japonica
GTAAACTGTAAGTTATGGAACAGAAATGTAAACTATAATATACTAATATACTTTATTGTTTTCATTAATTATTAATACAAATGTAGTTCTTGAAAATAAGATCAGAAATGTTATTATTCATGTAGGCATCTTTGATTAGTTCAAACACTTTTTTCTTGGTTTTTGGCATGTGTCATTCTTAATAAAACTGTGATGTAGAGGTTTAAATAAGATTAAACGCTTTCTGGTAATTCTAAAAATATCAGCTGAGTAAGTACCATACCTGAGGATTGAACCAAATTGCTCGTGATTTGCTAAATTCCTTGAACATCCCAAATTGCGGATCAAGAATTTGTTGAAAAATCAGCAAAAAGAACTCCTGTCAATAAAGAATGATATTTTATGAACATCTAAACATGGATCTGAACGTTTCCAGGACCCAACGGTTAAATTTTTATCTTAGAAACATTTCTTGCATTAGAAATTATACCATATAGACAAAACGTGCACTACAGTTATTAGTTCTAAGTAGATTAGCTGTAACGCATTACTTTCAGAAACGTCTAAAAATAATGTAAAGTCCTTGTAATTGCTGCAAAACAGGGCAGCTCGCACATGCGCAGTAGTACAACCCCATTACTCAAACAATTAAAATGGCTTTCAATTGAAAAAGGCACCTTTGGATGGCCAGAAATGGAATTTTATGACTGTGACAGACGTGTTGTCTTGGCGTGGGCCTATTTTAAAATTTTGTTTTGGTCCGACTGCCCGACAAGCTCTGTCCGGTGGGAGGGGGTTAAGCTCCTTGCCCCGCCCCCCAACCCCAAACACCACTGGCACTGCCACTGATATGACTCCCAGACATTTCCTCTTTGATACTACTAAAACCTAGCACTTGTGCATTAGAGCCATTGTTAAGCTAGAATCTAACTTGTGGGTTGCAGCTAGGAAATCATTTCTGCCAGAAATTTTATGAAAAACTACAAATTGAGTAATTTAAGTGATTTCATAAAAATTATTTTTGCTGGAAAGAGCCTAAATAAAACCTTTCTGTTTAACAATGCTGAATACGCATGATATGTTTTTCCTTATTTCATCTAGGGAAGTTTTTATTAATGATGGATGTACTGTCGTTTGTCGAGTGTCCAGAGCTGGGCCTCACCTGTTCCTTACTTGAGACAGGGTTGTTGTCTTTTGCAGTGCACGGTAGTAGAGACGAGGGCTTATTCTGAGGTGGAAGCTACTGGAGCCCAGCATACTGCCTAACGGAGAGCCTGCGTGCACCCGGATGTTACAGCGACACTGTTTTTTGACATTGGTGGATGTAGCCCTGTTCTGGATACTTAAACCAATAGCGCACATGCTTTTTGGAACTGTTTTTTAGTTTAAGCACTGTAGTTTAAGTCTACATTTTTTACTGCTTGTTTTTCTATTAACCAGCACTCTCAGAACCACCTTTGGGGCAGTGGTGGCGCTATAAGGGAAGTGGGGGCTTGGAGAAGTTACAGCCCCACATCGGAGAGGCATAATTGTCCCCCCATTGGGGAAGTGAGTTGAGTTTCGTCAGGGGATAAAAAAAAAACCTTGCACTGCCTTGTATATTGCTTTCAAACATTTTCTCATTGGCGAGGGGGGTTTTCAAAACCCTCCCCCTGGCATTGGCATATGGCCCTTAGATGGCACAATTGTCCTGCCGGTCGGGGGCGTTGCCATGCTGTCAGGTATATTGTAGCACCGCCAGTGCTTTACCGATGATTTAGAAGATATATCTTGAAAAATAAACAATCCTGACCTTCATAGGACCACCATCATCCACTCCTGGTTCATCTTTGAATTTCACCTGCAAAATTTTCTTAAAGTCTTCATCTGATTGGCTCTTAAGCTGCCTGAGAGTACTTCCTACAATGTCTCCCCTGTTAATGGTCAAAACTACAATTGGGCAAAATTCTGTGTTCATGTAGCCCATGCAAGCTAGCAGAAAACCTTTGCGGAATTCCTCACTTATTGTATTCTGCAAACAAAAGAGCAAACATCTTATTTACCAATCAAGCAATCTTTCTATCAATAATTATGTACAACATTCATAGATTCTAGGCATCTGATTGAATAAGCAGGCAATAACTTTAACCATCACTCTTATGACATAGGTTAGAATGATAGAGATAGTATTTTTTTTTGCCCTGCCGCGATGCACAATCTCTAGCCTGCCACCTATTAGTGTTGCTATATAATTTATGATACACACAAACAGTAAAGGGGACATGACCTCTACAACGCTGAAAGAGATTGGCCTTTTGATCGCCTAGGCCTAGGAAGTAAGCCTAGGCCTATTTAGTGTATATTTTCATTACTTTTGAGGTCTCATATAATCTATGAGTGAGGTATATAAAACAAATATTGACTGCTCTAGATGAACAGTAAAATCTATATCCCGTCGGTGATGTGGCCCTCGGGAAGATCTGATAGGCTACGGTCTCCATCACCGAGAAGCAATAGATATCACCATTCCCCTTACAAGTAGTCACTATTTGTATAATATATTGTATACAGTATCTTATTCTTTACATAAATTGATCTTTTCTTACCACTTTCTCTATCTGGCTATCAAATAGTAAAAGTTGCATCTTCACATCATTCTCCAAAATAAATGGATGTTCAAAGAACTTCATCATCATTCGCTGTGGAAAAATTGAGGAACTAATATAGCACTAACCAATGCACCCGGATGAAATGTCCCTTCCAACACGTATGAGAATAAATTAGCCTCAGGAATGTAGAATGATGTGTATGGAACAATCTCCTTGTCTTCACTGATCTTTGAAATTGTGAAAAAAAAAAAGATGGACATTATGAAGATATTTCTACACACCAAAATTCATTTGACACATATTTATAATGTACATTCTTGGGAATATTTCTAATTTGTATTTTTTTAAATACTGTTTAACAATACAAGTACTGTAGATAGATGATGGAACCACAAGGCAAAAATTTGAAATTGTTTAATGACTACTTGGTGGGCAGCTCATTCAGTATTAATTAAAGCTGAAGATGGTGTTTCTGCAGGGCTCCCAAGCCTCCCGGATTGCCCTAAAGTCGCCAGGAATTTTGGTTCATCTTCCAGTCTCCCGGAAATTTCTCTTGTATTTCTCCTGGATTTTAACAGATTTTTACAATTAGGGCTTTTGCTAAGATAATTTTCCCATTCTTATGCATTAAATAAGATTTATTGAACATTCTAGGCAGCAATATGGTATCAAATCTGCCCAAGACAGTTTGTTTTCATATTGAACAAGGTGATAAATTTGTATACACATGTCCTTGTATATGTGTTTCAGCTAGTAGCTCTGCCTGTCCTGCACGACAAAATCTCCAGGAATTTGACTTTCTCAACTTGGGACCCCTGTGTTTTATGAGCTTGCTGAAACACATCTTATTGTATTTTGCTACATGCAATATTACTCAGGGATATATTTAGTAATACAGTAGGAAAAACATGTATTACTATTTTGAATTTTTATAATGCAGGAGATTTTGCTTACTTGTTGGATTGGAGAGGACTATAATGGTTTCCAGGATACTACCACAACTTGCGAGAGACTTGTAATCCCTGGATACTTGTGTAAATAGGTTTTCAACCTTTAGGTAAGATGTTCTGTATATTGCTAAAATTTCTTTAGCTTTTTCCTACCTTGTAGAGTTTCTTGAGCATATCCAAAGCAATTGTCATTTCCCTTTCATATGAGAAGTTCAAAAACATTAGTTTTTCCCGTTGCTTGGACACCAAATCCACAATCACATTTTTAAAAACAGCTATAAGATGTTCCAGACGATCAGGCGGAAAATTTCCAATCCAGGAATCTACCACAAAAGAGCAATATAATCATTGACATTAATTCATTTGACATCATGCTTTGTATAGTTTTAGTCACAATTCCTATATGTTAATTTGTACCATTCAAATGAATATGCTGTAGCATATTGTTTAAGCCTGGCTAGGCCACAAGTGTTTGTTAGGGAGTTGGATCCAGACCAACTGGGGGCTGGCACGGCCCCGTCTGGTTGTTAATATCTATTCATGCTAATTCATGATTGTTTTTTTAGTTACATCTACATTATTTATGTGCAATGGCAGTACAATATGACAATTCCAAGTATGTAATTGCCAGAAAAGTACCTACCAATCACTTTCGACATCTCAGGTGTAAGACTGCACAATGCTTTAGTGATGCTAACGATGGATTGAAGATACGATTCAGGGAATCCCATTGTGGGAAATTCCAGTAGTAACAAGTAAAGTCTAAGTGCTTCTATACCAGGAGGTGACTTCAATAAAGTTGGACTCAGCTGTTTATGTATTACCTCAGAAATCTGAAAATTGTTAATTTAAATTTTTCATTTCTATATAAAATGAAATTAGTGTAATAATTTTACAATATCAAATAATAATATTTTTCAGGTTTTTAGAAGTATAGTTTAATTGAATATAACTGAGCTGAGCATTTGGCCGAGAGGTTATGTATGTGCTTCCTATACTGAAGACCCCCGGTTCAAATCTGGCCAATGTTGGATTTTAATTTGAGTCGATTGCTCGGCTCCTCGAATTCATTTAATCATTTTATTTTATATATTTGAACCATATTTATAGTGGGCGACTCTTTCAGCAATGCTGATATTACAGAGGCCGAATTACTGAACTCAGAATACAAACATACATAATCAAAATATAATGTTATAATTCAGTGGAACAAAGACAAATATATATGCAAGTAAAATTTTGTAAAGAGAAAAAACAGTGAAGTTTAATTGGAAATTATGTGCAATCTGTCATGGAATTAGGAAACCTTGGGACATTAGTTAAAATCATTAAAATCATTTACACCTGTATCATACACACCTGTATCACATATACCTGTACTACTACTCACCTGTGACAGGATAGTATGCTTGCGGGAGAGTGTTTCAAAGGCTTTCCTTGCTCTGTCGAGATCAAGGCCTGGGTTCTTTTCACTGCAGCAATAATGATCACTGCAACGTAAACCAAACAAAAGTACTGCATATCACAAGTTTGCTATTCAACATATAATTTAAAATGCTGTACATGTATACAAATATTGACTGCTCATAAGGGGAATGCCCCAAGGAGGTGTGAAGACCATAGTCTACTAAGATAGTAGGTTACGGTCTCCATCACCAAAGGGCTACAAGTTCCACTGTTACCCAAAGCCAGAGCAGTCAATACCTCACACATAGATTAAAGTTGAACAGAGTACCTCAAGTAGGCCTAGGTTTACTTCCTCAGCGTCGTAGAGGTTGCGTCCCCTTAAGATCCTTGCATACCATAAATGACATAGCAATGTTATAAGTGGGGCCTGGAGATTACATTGCGACAGGGCAAAAAAGTACTATCGTTTAACGTGATAGTACTTTTTCCCCCAGGAATTTACGAACTATTATTCAAACCTATTTCAAAGGAGTGATGGTTAAGTTATTACCCGCTTTTTAAAAAAACAAACAGACGCCTAGAATTTAAGTATGAAATATTTAACACTTTATATAATAGTTTAGGAGTAATTTTGGTGTAAACATAACAAGAGAACCCTCGAAGTCTAGACTTGTTTTCACGAGTCCTAAATGGTGAATTGGGTAGTATACTGGGAGACTTCCCCTACTGTTTTCTGAAAAAAGTAATGTATTCTATAATGTTTACATAGGTCAAATTGAACATTCGACCAATGACTTAACGATAATGATGATGATAATAACAGTCCACAACAAATTGACATTTAACAAAGAAAGTGTTGTAAATATGTCAATAATATACAGCATACCTTGTAAGGAATGATCTATTCAAGCATGCCGATGATGAGAACAAACGGCTAATGGCTTTCGCAACACCTTTTCGAGAAGCCTGTGAGCGTACGGTTGTGAGCCTTGATATGGACTTCTCATCCAGTTGATAAATCACTCGATCTGAGGTGTATTCCTGTCTAAAACTGCCCTGTATGGTTGGCTAAAAAAGAAATAAATGCATCCGAATAATTACGGCAAAAAAGTATTGCGATTCCCAAAAATTATGGATCTGCCCCTTTCCACGGTACCATGTTGGCCGAAGACTGTTACCGCAGTGTGTGCCCGACTTTACTGCATTGAGGGCAATATATATTTTTTATTCTGTTAATTAAATATTATAATTATACATTTTATAGATTTTATTTAATAGTTCTATAAAGTCTGTCAATTTTTTTATACGACATACCAGTGATTCCGATATGACAAAGTAGCAGGTAAGTCCACCGCAATAAATGTTGTTAACAACAGCACTCTCATTAGCAACTGCAGTATTGCCATAGTATTGCTTTGACAATGATTCGTGGCATGCCTGTAAGGTGAATTTGGGGTCGTCCGATGATTTTGCACCAAATATATAAAGATTTTTGCTGGAGGGTATAAAGGCCAAGGTGTGCAGCCTGAAATGAAGTAAAAAAACAAAAAAACACAAATTGGCAGTGATGTTGGTACTATAGTCTATGCGGGAAAGGAAAATGAGAATGTATAGTGTTTAAATCAACTGAGGTAATATACTGTACAAACAAATCCAAAAGGATACAATGAAGTATAGTGGTGCACATGTGCACTATGGTTTCTACAAAAAGAGGTCCTGTGGCAGTCAGAGGGCATACCATCCTAGACCTGATACATTCTAGTACATTTTTTATCTGAGGGGTTTGCTTGAGGGGGCTTGGCCAAACCATAGAAACCTCTGGTTAAAGCACTTACTTCTGTAATATCCCGATTAGTCTTAGTAGTCCAGTGAATTAAAATTAACAGTGGAATGTTACTTACCTCCCACATATTATCTTTTTGTCTGCTTCTGTTAGTTCTACACATCTTTTTGACCAGCTATCAACAGTATCCTCAGAATTCTTTCCAAAACTAATAACCTTACCATTCTAGAAATTCAGAAAAAATAAGACTATTAGAGTGCTTTCAATTGCACAATAACAGTAGGATATAAAACGTCACATAAAGCCATCTGTACATGCGAGAGCACCAAGTTCTCATTGCGTGGATTCTAGGACTCAATACTCCCAAATCTATAGTATTGTGCAGAGAATGTAAGATGGTCACGCATGAGTGAATCCATTCTAGCATCACATCGCATCGCGAAAATGCTAAAAAATTAAATGACGGTACATAACTGTATTAATAAGGTGACATTTACCACACACCCGAGTATCACATTTTTACAGTTTTTAAGCGGTAGACTGAGCAGTACACTGGAGATAATTGTAAATACATAGGTGCCATTATAGTTTTAATAACCAAATACAGGTAATATATTAACATATTTACCAGTGAAAGAAACACTGAATGGTTCTGTCCAGATGCAATGTAAGAAATTTGCTGGTCTCGCAGAAATTTAATTTCATGTGGAACCGTAGTTACTGAAACTAAAATAAATCAAAGTTTACAAGTCAGTTGTATTTTAATTTTAAGTTCATATCTTTTATATAACATTTGGGTGTGCAATGAACAATTAAAATTCACACCACACAAAGGAATACCAACTTGAGCTGAATGAAAATGTAAATGCCCCTGTACATTCATAATGAGGTTGCTGGAATAAAAATATTATTTTGCGAATTCATAATATTGTGGTCTAAAGGCACAATTTTGGCCCATTAAAAAACAAGAAATCTCTCCCAATAAAATTCACCAGGGATATTATTCCAGGACCCTGAGAGAGGCTCTAGGCACTCCTTGGTATCTGTCAGCAAATTTCTAGAGTAACTTTCTTACCTCCATTTACAATGGATGATTCTTTTCTGGCCTTTTGTCTTGCTGCTGCAGCTGTCTGTGCTGTTTCTCTTCCTACATAAGTATTCCGTTTGGTCGTTCCCTCCTTTACGTACTCTATCTCTGGCATTTCAATAGATGATGCAGGGTAGTCTCTTGCTCGTTTGGTTCCAGAATCTTTCAACAATTCATTCAACATTTGTTGCTGTGTTTGTGTTGATGACTGTTTAGCCCGAGGACCTTTATGTTTTCTTTTCGGCATGACCGCATCTAGAAACAAGATATATACGCCCATAAACCACTATGATGATGAATGGGTAAGGCCAGTTAAGCCTACTGATTAAATTTGTATTGGAGTTGCTATATTCAAGGGAGGATTTTTTTTTGGGGGGGGGGGGCAGCCCGGCCCCCCTCCCCCTTTTGGGAGGTTAAAAAACGAAAAAAGAAAGAAAAAAAAAAAAAGAAAGGAAAAGAAAAAAATGATAGCCCAGAACGCCTGAAATGTTATTTTCGGGCGTCTAGAACACAAAAATTTCGCACCCCCTAGGACAGTGTTGTCTCAATCGGCCCAACTTTCGGCGCCCCCCCCCCAATTTTTGGAGATCTCCTGATCCCTCCCTGATATTTGTTGAAAGTGGTAAAAAAAAGGTGAGAAATGGACAAAAACTATTACCTTTTTCATCATATTTTCCAAGTTGTTCAGATTCATTGTATCCCCAGCCGAAGACAGCACCACTAAACGTCAGAGCGAGGGAGTGATCACCTCCGCAGGATATTTGCTTGATTGGCAGACCAGTCAAGCATGCAATTTCAGTTGGTACAGCAAGGGTGTGCTCAGGTGTATTGAATCCAAGCTGGAAGCTGCTGTTGTCACCCCAAGCAAACAGTTTGCCACCTGTATAAAACTTCTTCAATTACTAGCTTTCCATGTGGAGTAGCATAATTCTAAATATATTTATGCTGAAGAATCATAAACACTTATGGATCTGTATATTGCTTTTATTATTATTATTAATATTACGTCATATACCAAGAGAAAGGCCCAAATTAACTTAAAAGTATGTAGTAAAACACATCTAAAAATTACAAAAAACAAATTTCAGATCATTAAAATCTTTACTGCATCAAAAATGAACCTCACTTCACTTCAAAATTATCACTGTCGCTGCCTCCACTGCCGTCAATGTTATCACTATCAAAATTTGGTTTAAATTTTAAGAAAGATTTAGTTTTTTTTTTAACGAATGATTAATATAACATTAATTACTTTTTGCAAGAGCCAGTGTGTGTCCTGATCCACAGGAGACTTGGACGATGAACTCCTTAGATAGAGAATGTATAACCCTACAAGAAAACAAAATGTATTTTAAATTGTAATAAATGACCTACATGAGAGTAGAGCTGTAGTGAAGTGTTAAATCCTTTGAGATAACACTTTCTTCTTAAAGTAAAAAGAACTCCACTCACTCCCTGAAAGTTATTGTGGCACTTATATTTTTGCGGACTTCAATGCAGTTCAATAGAACATTCTCAATCAATCAAGCACCGAGAAATTGAAATAGAACACAGTATATTGCTAATATCAAGCGCTGTGCTAGCAATAATTCGGTATGGTGCACAGATGTCCAAAGTAGGAAGAAGTCACTTCTGGGAGGTCTGGTTATATTTTGCAAAATAGATTTATATTGTTAGATTAATATTTCAATGTAGGACAGGAAATTTTATATAATTTTTTTTGTATGTCTTATGGTGATTACCTTGGTTTCGGTCTGTCGATGTTCACTGTACCATGACCACACTGACCATGTAAATCTTTACCCCAACTCATTACATGACCTTTATTACTTAAGACCACACTATGTGCATCCCCACAAGCAGCCTGCACAATGAAGAATTTCTCCAGCGAAGAAACAAGCTCTGTATGGAAAAAACAAACTTACAATAATGGTAACCTCATCACACACTGGCATATCTTAACAAAAAACTTTATTTGGTAATTATAGCATTTACCACAGGAAATGTCAAATCTCTTTCTGGTATCCCAGGTTTTGGAATGAATAGCAACCAGATACACAATTTTGAAATCCACTTGTTTGGGGCTAGGTCATCAGTGACGGATTCAAAGGG
>NW_022716829.1:2718663-2719158 GCF_011630105.1 Anneissia japonica
TTTTTCAAAATTTTTAAACAATGGAGATATAAAAAAAATTATATTCAAATTTTCAGGCTGGAAGTACAATAATTTCCGGTGCCATAATCACAAATTTTCTTACCTCAGCCCCAACCATGGTGGGGCTGAGGTGGTATGGATCCTCCATCTGTGAAAGTACCTGGGCGCCCTCTATTTTGCATTCCTGGATCCGCCACTGGTAATTCAGCATTTTTATCACTCTCTACCCAGGAATAAGTGGGACCTAGCACTTCTCTTAAGCCGGGCACTCATTGCATAGTACGACCATTGGCCGACAAATCCAACTCCGCCCCCTGTGAGCGCTATACAACGCGATGCCGTATGAATGGACCGTCATCATAAACGATCCGTTGGGCTCACTTTGTGGCATTGCGTTCTCTATAAAATCGACCGTCAGGCACATTGAGTGCCCAGTTTTTAATGGGTTTTTATAATTCTGAATTGTTATGATGAATATAAATACTTGGGAAGGCG
>NW_022716829.1:2719196-2727522 GCF_011630105.1 Anneissia japonica
TGCAAAACATGTTTATTGCATAAACTTTTAAAAATAATAAAATATTATATAATTTTCTTTAGTGTAGTAATCATCTACTTTTTATATATTGTTTTGCTGCATCTCATTATCACCCATAAATAGGAAGATGATATATGAATATATATTATTATATTAAAATCATTTACATTAATTATGAAGATTGGAATACACACCTGGTATGACATCACCTTGATTGCCATTATGAGTGTAAACTTTTCCATTACTTAAAACAAAAACAGTCCGCTGCAAGCCACAAGCTATTTGTCGAATGGAACAATTCCTGAACAGCGGAACTTCCTTTGGGGTCGAACAAGTGCGACTAGCTGACGTTCCAGCGGCATCTGATATCTGACAATCATTAAAACCTTTCGCATCTAGCTTCAATGAAAAAACCCTGGATGTCATTATGCCTAGATCTAGATTATGCTCTGTTTCTTCTGCTTTCTGAAAAGAAAAGAAAAATCATATTACACAGTAGGGTTGTAGGCCTAAATAGCACAGTGGCATAACGCCTATTCATTCTTGTGTGGAGATCCACAGGTCCTCATATCATCTAGAGGCCCAGAAGAGGTCCACCCATATGGTCCTTGATCTATCACGCTGACCACAAAGGGTTTTGTTGATACATAACAGAATGTGTCTCTGACATCGACTTTAGGACATATATCGTATTATATCCAGTGTGGTGGATTAAAGGGCGCCCTACTGGGAATGGAATTAGCAAATGAAACCCGAAAAAGGGCCCAACGGTAGATCCAGAAATTTGCTGACAAGGGGTCTGACATGTTTGACAGGAAGTCCGACCCAAGGGTCCAACTAGAGCCTCGGTCCTAGATTTTAAGAGAGAGAGTTTTTAGAGCTTAATATGGTCCAAATTTTGCTTTTAGGCCACAACAATTGGGATTGGCAATTAAAATAACCTTACTTGGAAAGGAAAATGATACATATTTTTAAATTTTTGATCCGACAACAGGAGAAACTTCCCCTCCACGCTGGCACCACCACTGAAAGGGCCCCAGTTTCAGAAAGCCACAGGGCACCTGTTCCCATCGTTACACAACTGGGCCTAGCCTACACCAAACAGAAAGATAAATTGTTACCACTATTCCAAAAACAATAGTACTGTATATTAATGAGTATTTACTTTTTTGGCTTACACAGTGGAGATCAACACCTTGATTAATCCTACTATATTATGATAATATAATTCTTTAACCTCCTTTGGTACCAGTTTGTAATTGACAAAGGTTCACATCACAGTCAATGCATTGATAATGATCTAAGGGACACATAGAAACAAATTATTAGATGAGATTATCACCTTTTTTAAAAAAAATAATGAGAGTGTGTGCTCTCTTTTTTTTTTTATCAGAACAATAGAACATTGCTTTTTTTTATCGATGAGGGAGGGACTGTTTTTATTTGGTAAAAATATTGTAAATATTGTATAAAAACTGGTTTAACTTTATTGTTTTTTAAAGAAAATGTATTTTTTTTATGCTGTTGAAATAAATGATGCGGCCAAAAAATTCTTCTTTTTATTCCTGCCTCAAAATTTACCAAATTTTTGATGCGGGCGGTAGTGATAATCTAACAATTTTTCTATGTACCCTATGATTAAATAGAATATACTAAAAGTAGCCATCAACCTAATGCCCTAAAGAAAAGCAATGGTGTATATAGGAATATTGGCAGGGGGAAGGGGAGCTGATTGGAAGCATGATGAGAAAGTGAGGGTCACTAGATATGGGATAAGTTTTCTCTATTTAATTTTTAATTAAAATCCAATGACACAAAATATGCAATTTTAGATAAACTTAAAAAAAAAAAAAAAAAAAAAACACCTTTGCTTGGAATTTCAACTGCAATCAGACCAGAACCTAGTTCTTGAGCAAACTTCATTCAGTGGTGTTTCTAGAGATGGCGGAAGTGGGGGGGGGGGGGGGGGGGGGAAATCGGTATTGTGTGTCATTAGGTGAGAGGGAACTAGTTAGCAAAATATGATGATATGAGGCTTTAAATGCTTGATTGAGCATGTTTGTTGGCTCAACACTTTCAGTGGTCGGGGGGGGGGGAGGTGCACGCACGCCATTGGTGAATGGGACCGGCTGACTAGGGAAGGCAATTTGTTATGAATGTCAGACAAACCCCAAGCCCGCGTATCCCTAGACACGCCAACACCAGTTACTTGCATTAAAAAAACCAATAAAATAATGATAGGCCTAATGCATAGTAAAATTAAGAACTTTCGTTGATCACCGATGCGTGTAAAAGCAAACAATACTGGAACTGTATCTGACAGCTCCCGATGTCAAAAAACAACGCAACAGAAACAGGAACACAAGTACAGATGAGTACAGTAAGGTCCAATTATATCATGTGCAAACTGTTACCACCTACCTGTTTTTCACCTTGACATGAAACTCAATTTTAATAACGTCTAACGCTGTCCTATACAGAATTATGTCTGTTTAGTGCAAAGCCGACGCAGTTGAATTACAACACTGTAATTTCCCAAGTTTGATATTCTTTGATTTGACCGGTGTGACAGCCTTGGGGAATTTCCCAATGAAAATTTCCCATTTTGTAAAACAGAGGGCGCTGCCAACCACTGATATGGATGGATTAATGAAAGTTATTGATAGTTACCTAAGTAATACTAAAAGTAAAACCATTCCACATCTAACATAAACAAACTTGATAAAACAAGTAAAACCAAAAACAGCACAGAACTTGAAGATTTATTATAACTTTCATAGTTACAAACTATAAACTTAGTCATTCCATGCCAACTCGGACAATTTCCAAAAAAATTTCACGGTGACCCAATTTTTTAGTTTTCTAGTATGTCCAGAAATGAAAATACTGCCTTTCAAAGACACTCACAAGATATTGCTGCTCTTCATGAGTCTGAAAAAGGGGCGTGTCTTCAAAAGTTGAAAGTGCCGTAACTTCAGAACGCTTGGGAATTTTCCAATGAAACTTTGGGATTTTTCATAATACCCCTCAAAGTATATTTGGTTAAAATTTCAGCAAAATCCAAGATGGTCACTGTGGAGCCCCTGGTTGAGTTGGCATGGAATGACTCAGAATAGGCCTGCAGTCAGTTTTCCTGATTTACAAATATTTGCAGTAAAAAACCTACATTAATACTACTACTTTATAGAGTATTATAATAAAAATTATAAACATATTATTAAAATATTAGGCTACAGTAATAGCAACAACAAAATAATTTCTTATCAGCGATGATGGATACTACGGTAATTTAATATAATTAAAATCCAGATGAAATTATTTGAATATAATAATGCTGTAATAAAAATAACAATAAATAAAAATCAGCATTAATGATATCAAAACTTGATGACAAAAGCTGATTTCGACAGATTAATAAAAGTTAATACTTTAATAATACTAGAAGTAAAATCATTCCACATTTATCTTGTATTGCCTATTGTGCATATGAAAAAACAATTTGCTGTCACTGACCATGAGAAGTGTTGACAAATACACAGCCAATGAGAGAGACTTTTTTAAAAATAAATGAATGGATACCTGTCACTCAAGGTGGGACACCCTTAACAGGTACTCTTTTCCCGGGTCAGGAGATCCTGGCGCCATATTAATCAAACTAGAAATAGGCTTAAATTCGTCTTAAGTCAATTTTTTTGCTTAAGTTAGGCTTATCAATATTGCTTAGCTTAAAAATTGCTTAAAATTAAAAAGTTGATTGCACGCATGGGCCATCTAAGACAATTTTTAAGCTAAGATTTTGCTAAGATGGTTTTATAAATCAGCTTAAGATATATGCTTAGGGACATCTTAAATTTTTTGACTTAAGACATTTGTTATGCTGAAATCGATAAATCCGGGCCCTGGAACTCATCGTTGGTTCATTTCCCTGATCAGGTCAAGTCTTGCCTAAATGCTGGACAATTGCTGTGATTACCCAATCTAAACTCTCTGGGTGATGCGGCATAATTTGCAAAAAGCAGTCATTGTCCCTTTTCAGTTGGTATGGTCTTCCTTTGATGGTTATGTTTTTGATATTATAGAATGCGAGAATCTTGCATGGATCCCAGTTGTCATGTCAGAATACTGCAAATTACTGAAGCCCAAATCCTTTACCGTGCTCTAACATCTTTAACAACTTCTCCCTCATTTTTTCTTTGCTTTTGTACAAAGGTAATTCAAAGATGTTGAAGCAGGTTTGAGCAGTTGGTAGATAGTCAGTGCTTTCAAATACTGGCCGAATTATCATTTTTAGCCGAGACATGCCCTGCACAGGGATCCGATCACTACCTGTTAAAAATGCTATTACAAACCAAATCATAATAATCAATTAATAAAATAATATATTGCTAATAATGAAGATAATATTAATGACAATAAATATGACAATAACAATAATAATTATAATAATAATATTAATAATGATAATGGGACCTCCTACCAATAATAGCTTCCTGTGTTTTAGGGGTAAAATACCTATCAGGGATTATTCACATTCCACCAGCACCCGTTTTGGTTGTTGGATTTATTCGGTGTAAACACCAAGGATAGCTGACGAAAGCCTAGAAGAAGACTTATTTCCAGTGGGGTCCTTCTGGTGGTGATTGGACAGTACACCGGAAGACAATCCCCTACTCTTTCCCGAAGTGTGTACTGCGTTCTTTAACATGTGTATGGGCCATAAATGCACACGGGACCAACGGCTTAAACGTCTCATCCGAAAGCCGGTGCGCTATTGTAACTTGTATTTGAGCCCTCCAGCTGAAACACAAGGAGAGGCAGTGATGGGAATTGAACCGGGGACCTAGAGATCTCCACAGTTCAGCGCAAACACAGTGGCTATCACCAGATTAGCCGACTGAGCTAAGCTGCTTTATACTCAAAAGTGACTAGCCAGAGACAAAATGTAGATACTGTATAAGCAAGTATAAAACTGCAAGACGACCAACTCTCATGGTTTCGTTGGAATGTAATCCTATTTCAAAAAGTTGAGGGCGTCCTTCAAAAGACGAGTTTCAAACGTTTCAATGTGTGCATACAAAATAAGGGCAGTCAGACCTCTTGCAGTTCTATAATCTGCTTTGTCCATGGCCACAATTGAAATGGATATAATAGGATTCAAACCATCATTACCTGGGCATGTCAACTGGCTGAGCAGTAAGGCAGAGGAACAGTTACCTACAGCCTTAACATTGGCACTGGTTCGAGATGCAGAACCAAGTCCTCTCAGATAAGGAGGTACAGTGTACGCATCATGTTCTTTCAGAGTAGAGATTACCCTGATGGTATGCTTCATTTCAGCCTCTGACATTGTGTAACATATGATCATTAACTACTATAATAGTCAGCAGCTAGGTAGTCACGAATCACACTCGTAAGCAATTCAGCACATGACGCTGCAATTTATAGGTTAATCTTCTACCTTTACCTTTCTACCTTTGACTTTAAAGTCGAGAACAGAACCACGGTTATCATGGACAAATTTATTTATAATGGTTTTCATAGTGGTTTGCATCATATAGCTTATCTTGGTCTCCAAAATGGTCTTTCGTAGGAGGGATATTGAATAGGGGACTCTACCTCATGATACTCAAATCAAACTAACTCAACAACAAATATAGGACAGCAAAGTATTATTAATATGTAGGGAAAATATATAGATTTTTAACAGATGATTTAATGTAGGCCTATTGCACATTTTTATGTAAAATACTGTATATCTACTTTTAATGTTACCTAGAAACTTCTTCTTTTCTTGCAATGTGAAATCATGGAAAACTTGCCAGAAAAATTTGATAGTTTTATGTTTCTTGCTGAAGATGTCTCTGTATACAACCAACTACAAATAAAATGTGAAAAATTCTATGTAATATTATTGGAGTTGAAGTGGAGTTGAACAGCTCAGTGGTTAAGATGCTTGCCTTCTAATCTCAGGATCATGGGTTCAATTCCTGAGGATTTTTTCTCACATCCAAAAACAACTCCACTCCCTATGCATATGCATTACTCTAATTATTTATTATAAACCATAACAAAAAGTGGCATAAATCTTAGTTTTACGCTAAAGGAGAAAATAAATGAGAAGTACAGAATATTTCTCAGGATATTACCATTTTCTCAACGAATTCTTTGTTACTAGGGAAATTCAGAGGTTGTAGATCACATCCGCTGGAATGCTCTCACTAGCTGCTTTTTGTGTATACTTTATACAGTCGAGCATCCTAGGTAGGCAGGAGAATTGTTTTGCAAACCCACCACATTATTCTTTATCTCGTCCACCAATGCCATGAACTCTCATAAGATATTTTAATTCATCCCACAATTAATTAAATAAAAGCATTAATCGATCTGATTTACTAAACTGTTTACTTCGCTGATACGATCGTAAGCGATAAAGTGCACCCTCTCTAATGACATTGGTATTTTGTACTCCACATCTCGCACAATCAAATAGGCCTGAGATATGTTTAATTAATTGTCAAAATCTCTGTCAGATTTTTAAACAAGTTTGATATAATTCTAATGAAATATTATATTTCACAAGTGCCAATACTAGCAGCGGAAAATATCATGTTGGCCGTTTTTATGTCTGATAACAGAACCTAAATCGAGGCCAGGCCTAATGTTTCCAGCTCTTACTAAAATAGATTAGACCTATCGCAACATCAAACATAAAAAAAATTCATGCGAGTATGTTTCTTGTGTGGAACACAACAAATCAAAGTTGAGTCTTATTTTGCATTATTTTCATGTTTAGCAATGTCTAAATTCAGTTAAACTAGCGATTCCGTATTTTATTTATAAATCTTTCTAACATATATAAAAATCAGATTTTTCCTTAAGAGAAATTTTGCCAGGAATGGGGCTTTAAGATTCACAATTTATTTTAAAATTTAGTTGTGTATGTATAATTTAAGCTTAATTGTGTATCAATTTATGAATTTACTTTTTGATATTTTGTTTGTGTAAAGTTGAATCAAACGAATAAAATAAATAAATACATTAATATTGTATATAGAATTACAAATTAATGGATGGGTGATTTTAAAATAAGTGAATGATAAAATAAATGATTAAAATAAGTTAGTGAGTGACATGGTTATAATGAAGAAATTGTATTTTATATGTGTAGTTGTTTATGTAATAATTCACCTATCTAAATATATTTCTATATCCATCTATCCATCCATCAATTTATTTTTAATTTATGAAATTATTTGATAATAACTTAGGTATAGAGATACACCTCTACTTTTG
Source organism: Anneissia japonica (assembly GCF_011630105.1). Taxonomy (NCBI): domain Eukaryota; kingdom Metazoa; phylum Echinodermata; class Crinoidea; order Comatulida; family Comatulidae; genus Anneissia; species Anneissia japonica. The sequence goes on from NW_022716829.1 coordinate 2,726,490, forward strand.
GTATTTGATGATGATAATTATATATTTGAGAAAAATGTACTGTACATCCCCATAAGGATTTGGACCCTAGACCTTCCGATTACAGTTTGGATACTCGACCTACTGAGCTTTGAGGGTTTCCCATTTAGGACATGTTTTTTCTCAAGGTATTTTGTAATACGCAATGAATAACAGAAATTACATGATAGTAACTTAGGTATGGAGATGCATCTCCACTGGTAGTTTAACGATGAAAATAAGTTTATTATGAAATTATTTGATAATTGACTTACACGTTCAAATTCTTTCCAATCATAAATGTCATTGCCAACAACCATAGTCTTAAGTTCCTGAGGATGGAACTTCTGTAGTACTGGTCCACCACAGACCTGTAAGAACCCCTCTGCAAAAGCACTATATTGATCCTTCACTGATTCATTGAAGATACAGTCAATATACAGATCAACATACTCCTGTCTAAAAAAACAAGAGGATGAATATTGGAATTATTAAATGTGACTACATAAATAAAATCTGTTTTATGATGTAGCTAATAAGAGATTTACCTTGTTTCAATTTGCAATTATGGAAGAAAATTAATTAAGAAATTTATGGATGGAAACCATGGATTTATTCGGTGTAAACACTAAGGATATAGATATGAACTTACTTGTTGTCATAGTTTAAAGGAATGTCTTTACCCCCTTCCTTGAGGTCAAAAGTGTCCACCTCTCCACGGAATTCTGTGGATACTTGAAAGTACATGTTGAATGCATCCTGTAGATCGTAGGCATCATAATCTAAGATAGCTTTTAAGCACTTTGCCATTCCTTTATCCAATTCCTTCATGTCTGTCAGATACACTGGCCTGAAAAAATATCAACTTTTTGATAGGATATAAACTTTAAAGTGCAGAAGCATGTGTTCAAGTTGTTTTACAGAATAGTTTGAAGCAGCTGCCCAGACTATCTTTGACAAAACATGTGACATCAGTGGTGGCGGCAGAGGGGGGCTGGGGGGGCTATAGCCATAATTCATCAAATATCCGTGGCCC
>NW_022716829.1:2728597-2752140 GCF_011630105.1 Anneissia japonica
GTGGAGTTGAACAGCTCAGTGGTTAAGATGCTTGCCTTCTAATCTCAGGATCCTGGGTTCAATTCCTGAGGATTTTTTCTCACAACCAAAAACAACTCCACTCCATATGAATATGCATTACTCTAATTATTTATTATAAACCATAAAAAAAGTGGCATAAATTTTAGTTTTACGCTAAAGGAGAAAAAAAATGAGAAGTACAGAATATTTCTCAGGATATTACCATTTTCTCAATAAATTCTTTGTTACTAGGGAAATTCAGAGGTTGTAGATCACATCTGCTGGAATGCTCTCACCAGCTGCTTTTTGTGTATACTTTATACAGTCGAGCATCCTAGGTAGGCAGGGGAATTGTTTTGCAAACCCACCACATTATTCTTTATTTTTATCTCGCCCACCAATGCCATGAACTCTCATAAGATATTTTAATTCATCTCACAATTAATTAAATAAAAGCATTAATCGATCTGATTTACTAAACTGTTTACTTCGCTGATACGATCGTGAGCGATAAAGTGCACCCTCTCTAATGTGATTGGTATTTTGTACTGCACATCTCACACACTGCGGTCGATCGAATAGGCCTGAGATATGTTTAATTAATTGTCAAAAAGTCTGTCAGATTTTTTAACAAGTTTGATATAATTCTAATGAAATATTATATTTCACAAGTGTCAATACTAGCAGCGGAAAATATCATGTTGGCCGTTTTTATGTCTGACAACAGAACCTAAATCGAGGCCAGGCCTAATGTTTCCAGCACTTACTAAAATAGATTAGACCTATCGCAACATCAAACATAAAAAAAATTCATGCGCGTATATTTCTTGTGTGGAACACAACAAATCAAAGTTGAGTCTTATTTTGCATTATTTTCATGTTTAGCAGTGTCTAAATTCAGTTAAACTAGCGATTCCGTATTTTATTTATAAATCTTTATAACATATATAAAAATCAGATTTTTCCTTAAGAGAAATTTTGCCAGGAATGGGGCTTTAAGATTCACAATTTATTTTAAAATTTAGTTGTGTATGTATAATTTAAGCTTAATTGTGTATCAATTTATGAATTTACTTTTTGATATTTTGTTTGTGTAAAGTTGAATCAAACGAATTAAATTAATAAATACATTAATATTGTATATAGAATTACGAATTAATGGATGGGTGATTTTAAAATAAGTGAATGATAAAATAAATGATTAAAATAAGTTAGTGAGTGACATGGTTATAATGAAGAAATTGTATTTTATATGTGTAGTTTTTTTTCACCTATCTAAATATACTTCTATATCCATCTATCCATCCATCAATTTATTTTAAATTTATGAAATTATTTGATAATAACTTAGGTATAGAGATACACCTCTACTCGTGATATTTGATGATGATAATTATATATTTGAGAAAAATGTACATCCCCATAAGGATTTGGACCCTAGACCTTCCGATTACAGTTTGGATACTCGACCAACTGAGCTTTGAGGGTTTCCCATTTAGGACATGTTTTTTCTCAAGGTAATACGCAATGAATAACAGAAATCACATGATAGTAAGGAGCAGGAGCAGGAGGGACAGCGGCTGCGGGCTGCGATGAACAGAGGCTGTTTCTGCTGGGGCTGATGTGGCGGCCTCGAGAACGCCCAGCCCAGGGAACTTAGCCCTAGTCTGACGCCACGCTTCCAACTCCCTAGCCCAAGCCTCTTCTTTGGCCGCGAACTGGCAAAAGAAGAGGTCCTCTGCCCCAAAAGAAGGGCAGTCTAAAAACCGGTCAAAGTGACCAGGGCTGACCGTCGTCGCCCGGAGCACATTAGCCCTCCGGGCCGTGCCGGCAGCCTGGGCGATGGAACTGGTCCGGAATAAGGCCAATGCCCGCCCGAAGGAGGCCAATGGCGTCCGGGACGAGACCGGGGCGAGAGTTGGGTTAGCGTCAGCATCAGACAAGAAGGACAAAGCAAACCCCGCCCCATTCACTGAGCATATGCCCTCCCGAGCCGTGCGGTCCACAAAGGCCAAAGCCTCCTCAGCTGCACCCTGAGCTTTGTTAGAAAACAAAACCTTAGAAGTAGAAGAGAGCTTCTGATCCTCCCGCAGTCTGCCCTTGGCAGCGCGAGGAATGGGCGGCACCTGAATGAACTGCTTGTACTGGTCCTCGGGGACCGGAAAACCAGCCGTAAGACGCCGTGGCGCAGCAACTGGCTTGGATTTCGCTTGGGAATTCAGGCAAAGGATGAGGTCCGGGTGGAGTCCCACAACCGGGACTGGGTGGGCGGGACGCGCAGGAGCCGGCGGCCCACACAGACCCGCCCCCAAACCACCCCGGCACGGAGTGTAAAAAGAGACCCCCAAATGATCAAGGATGGAGAGATCGGAGCCGAGGACAATGTCCTCAGATTCCGACTCAAGATGCTTGGACGATTCGTCCATAGGCGACTCGCCGGCCACCCGGAACCCATCCCCAGGGACAGGCGGGGCAGGATCCGGAACCGCCGAAGCGGCCCGCATTCCGGCGAAAACCTCCCGAGCCACCCGGCCCACCTGCTCCGAAATCAACGAAACCAGCGCCGGATCCAGCGGAGGGGAAGGACCCGCCGAACGCGAAGCCGACAAATCCTCCAGCGGTGGAGGCGAGTCATCCGGCGCCGCTACAATCCCCGACGCAGCCGGCAGCGAACCCTGAGATCGAGTGGCAGCCTGAGCTGCCCAATCCAGAGCCGCCGCAAACTTAGTCGGGGGCCAGCACGCACAAATCTTGCAAGGCTCAGCCTTGCTACACGAGCGACACAACCGGCACCCTGAGAGCCGGTCGAGCTTAACACTCGGTTTGGGGCCCCCACACGCCGAGCACAAAGACTTGCGAGCGGACATGCCGATCGAGAGTACAATAAAAAGGATATCTTGTTAACCACAAGTTGAAAATAAATCCAAGGCAAAAATAAATCCAAAGCAAAAATAAATCCAAGGAGAACAGAATTGCTTGAAAAGTCTGCTAGTAATTTTCAAAGGCTAGAATGTATCCGACTTCGAACAACGTCGAAAAGGGAATGAGGACGTTTGTCAGGGAGACGGTTCGCACGTGGCGCCTTGGGTCGGACTGTTCCATTTTTTTTTCGAAGGGGTGTTCCGTTTTGGGAACAATGGCAATTAGTCGGTTATCCAGGTAAGTATTCACGAAATAGACATCACATGATAGTAACTTAGGTATAGAGATGCATCTCCACTGGTAGTTTAACAATGAAAATAAGTTTATTATGAAATTATTTGATAATTGACTTACACGTTCAAATTCTTTCCAATCATAAAGGTCATTGCCAACAACCATAGTCTTAAGTTCCTGAGGATGGAACTTCTGTAGTACTGGTCCACCACAGACCTGTAAGAACCCCTCTGCAAAAGCACTATATTGATCCTTCACTGATTCATTGAAGATACAGTCAATATACAGATCAACATACTCCTGTCTAAAAAAAAGAGGATGAATATTGGAATTATTAAATGTGACTACATAAATAAAATCTGTTTTATGATGTAGCTAATTAGAGATTTACCTTGTTTCAATTTGCAATTATGGAAGAAAATTAATTAAGAAATTTATGGATGGAAACCATGGATTTATTCGGTGTAAACACCAAGGATATAGATATGAACTTACTTGTTGTCATAGTTTAAAGGAATGTCTTTACCCCCTTCCTTGAGGTCAAAAGTATTCACCTCTCCACGGAATTCTGTGGATACTTGAAAGTACATGTTGAATGCATCCTGTAGATCGTAGTCATCATAATCTAAGATAGCTTTTAAGCACTTTGCCATTCCTTTATCCAATTCCTTCATGTCTGTCAGATACACTGGCCTGAAAAAATATCAACTTTTTGATAGGATATAAACTTTAAAGTGCAGAAGCGTGTGTTCAAGTTGTTTTACAGAATAGTTTGAAGCAGCTGCCCAGACTATCTTTGACAAAACATGTGACATCAATGGTGGCGGCAGAGGGGGGGCTGGGGGGCTATAGCCATAATTCATCAAATATCCGTGGCCCTGGGCGGCCCCCTGACCCCCAGCCAAGTGAGACTCGATTCGCTCCACTAACCCCCCCCCGTCGGGGTCTTTAGCCCCCCCGTCAGGCAGGTCCTGGCGCCACCACTGTGTGACATGCCTAATATCATAATGGTCATGATGATGTCACATCATGACCATTATAGGCATATGACTATATATGGGCATACAACTGTTTGTTTTTTTTAAAGAAGAAAATCTGATAATTGGACACAGTTGAGGCGATACTTTTTTTAATACTTTGTTTAGCGCACCTCATTTTTGAAAAATATAATTTTATTTTTTAACTTAGCAAAATTGTCCTGTCAAAAGTACCTAAGTGGAGGACGGAAAAAATAAAATTTCATTTACAAAAATTTGTATTTTTAAATTAAAAAGAGAAAGATAAAATTTATTTGCATGAAATAAGGTTGGTTTGATATACACTAAAAATATAAAAAGAAATACTGTAAAACAATTGTTTTTGTTTTATTAAGCTCTAATCAAAATTAATCACAATTGAGTGAGCACTACAGTAGTAGTTGAGATGTTCTCATTCTTAATTTGTGACCCAAGCTCACAAAAGGGCTGTAAGCTTGTCCTCAGGCCAAAATGAGTTTTTGTTATAATAGCATAGAACATATCATTTACTTTACTCAATCAGGTGTCTGGAAGCAAAGTTATGACCGTTTGAATAATTTTCATCTTATCAACTTTCTTAAATCAAGTTTTGAGAAAAATGCTTTTATTTTCGGCAGGTTTCTATTCATTTTTCACTAGCTCCCATCTGAAAATGGCTAAATTTTACCTCTTACAAATTGGAATTTTAAACTCAAACTTCAGGAATAGAAAGATTAAAAGTTATACTTTATTTATTACACAAAAACCCAATTTACACAAAATTCACGTTCTACGCCCTATTCTAGCTATGGAGGCTTGTTTCTCAATACAGTGCGGTGCGAGTTTACAGCCCTTTTGTGAGCTTGGGTCACATTTGACAAAAAAGATATAATTTTTTGTGGCCAAGACCTTAAAAAACTAAAATAATATGACATTCAGTGTCAAATGAAATACTGTAATGTTAAAACTTTATTGCTGATTTTGACCAGAATAATTCGACAAGCTGCATAATGTGCTGACGGTGTCTACAGCCAGCCTTCGTGCTAGCACCATGTGTTTGTGTCACGATAGATCGCAGGCCTACACACTATAATTACTGCGATATAAGTTTGCTTTGACCTGTTAAATGCTTTTATTTATTTAATTGTGAAAAAATATACATTAAGATTTCTTTCTGGTAAAATTTTACTGGGTGATTTTTTTTTCTCAACTTCGAATTATTCACGGCGGCAGGTGCACTTCTTTTATTCCAAATTTAAATTTTCGTCGGGCGGCAGATCTGCGAAACAAGGTATCATAAAAGTATCACCTTAGCATCTTGATGCTATCACTCGAATGCCAGTGGGATAAAAAAAACTACGGTAAACATTATTATTGCTGAATAAACTGACCAGATTCAAATTTAAGCATATAAATTATGTCTTTATCTTGAAAATGTCAAACATACAAAGAAAAATCATTCAGTGGCAGCCAAAGCTGAATTACAGAAATAATTATAACACCAATTTTAAAAGACACCTCATAAACTGGATCCATATTATGACTAAATACATGCATATTTTATCATATTCTTTACTTTTCCCTATAATAATAATAATAATAATAATAATAACAATAATAATAATAATAATAATGATAATAGTTAAATCTTGATTGAGCACATTTTGCTAAAAGCTTCAAATCCAGAATTAAGCAAAATATAAACTAAAAAGAAGCGACTCTACCTAAATACATGTATATTTTACTGATATTCTTTACCTTTCAAGCAGCTTTTTGTAAAGTGCTAGGGGGAAGGGTAGGTTCACAATAACTTGATTGTAGATTGCTAATCCACAGAGTAAACCAACCATTCGAAACATTGACCAATCCTTAGGAGACTACAAGAAATACAGTAAATTAAGCTTAACTGATCGACAAGCAGAATATTGGATTTCATTTTATTCAGAAATTAAAATCACAAAACATTTTTTAAATACACAACAAAAACAAAGAACAGATAAATAATTAAGAAGAACAGATAGATATTAATTCCTAATGTATACCAAGAAAGTTTTAAAATATAAAAACTCCATTGGAGCCCTTGAACAAATTAAAAAAAAAATACCACATTAAATGAACATAAAGCAATTAACAATAATAATGCCTAAATTGATTAAAGTGTTGACATTTATTATGTAATAAAAGAGATTAAACATTTTCATTTCAAACATTCCACTTAATTAAACTTATAATAGTTAATCCAAATGATTTCTTATTGCATTATTGATTATTGCTATTATTATCATAATAAGCAATTACTGTAGCTGCACATAGTACACTAGCAGAACATTATTATATGAAGGTTAGACAAAACATTTTTGAATGTAAGTACTGCTACAATTGTGACAGGTTTCAGATGATTTAAAAGCTTAAGCTCATTGGATTGCTAATTTAGGTCTTTCATTTTTGTATCTGTTTGAATATTTGTTTGCAATTTAATAATATTTTTGAAGGTTTGCATGATGAAGTAATAATATATTAAATGTTGCGGTACACCACATAGATATTGAAATGTTGTTTTTTTGTTGAAGATTTGAGACATCCTCAACAAAAACAACATTTCTTTCCAGAACTATGCTGCCCCACCATGACAAAAGGACAATTTTTTTTAAAAGAGTTTTTTTAGTCACTATCAAAAAACTAATAATTTGAAACATATTTATATATTTGAGTATGTTCAAATACCACTCATTAACAAGTAATTAGCAACACAAAAAGGAAGTAAGAGACTAAAAATACAGTAAAAACCACCAGAAATGGAAGCAGGGGACAAAATCAACATGCTCCATATTCCTTAATTACTCAGAGCAATGCAAACATCATTGCTTCCTTTTGTCATGGTGGGGCAGTATGTATGTGGTGTACCGCAAGCATTTAATTCAATGTTACAGCTCACCCAGAGGATTCAATATGCATAAAACATTACAAAATCACATGAATAACAACACAAAATATCAATAATATTAGAAGAATGATGAAAATGTTTAAACATTTATTGGATTAAAAATTGATATTTTTTCTTTGATTTCTGTTTTGAAAATTTATTTATTGCAAAACAACAGCCAGATAGAAGCTGAGTAAATCACATACCTGAGGGTTGAACCAAACTGTTCCTGTACTAAATTCCTTGAACATCCCAAATTGTGGATCAAAAATCTTTTTGAATACCTCTTGAAAGAACTCCTGTCATACACAAAAAAAAAAAAAAAACAACGGAATAAACATAAGTTCATTACAGAATGCAAATTAATCTTTTTCGCAAAAACTAGGCAATATAGTATTGCTAAGATTTGTATTTTTTTTTACCAAAATGGAAAGTTTGGTGAAAGAATAATTTTTTAAGTTCCTTTCCGTTAAGTCTATTTAGGTAAGTATCTCACTCACATTCTAACAACATCACTACTGATTTTTTTAATTTATATTTTTCTCCTTCAATTCATCACAGGATACCTGGACCACAACAAAAAACAGTTCCTCTGCATTAAGCATGCTGTCCAGAAGAAAGTTGAATAAATAAATAAATAAATCAGTAAAATTTTTTTTACGTGTCTATGTCTCGAATACCATGTAATAGGGACAAGTTGTCATCCATGTTTTCAATAATGATATTTATGATTTGAATTTCTGTAAAAAAATTGTCTGACTTGTATTAAAGTGGTACAAGCCAAACTAATTACAAAAAAATTGAAAGTAAAACAATTTATGACTAAACAAATTCTAACCTTGTGAGGACCACCATCATCTATTCCTAGTTCATCTTTAAAGATCACCCGCAATGGTTTCTTGTAATCTCTTTCCGAATGCCTGTTTAGTTGCCTCAGAGTGCTATCTACAATGTCTTGTCTATCAATGGTCAACGACAATGGAAAAAAATAACATCGCAATGGAGGGTTTATCATGAACATGTTGCACCCGATTCCTTGCAACATCCTCCAAAAGAACGATTCTTCATTCACTGCCCTCTGCAACACAAGAGAGCAAAAGTTTAATTTTAGGACATTTACATATAGATAGGTATATGCAATATAGGGGAAGGAACCATTGGCACAGCAACTGTCGTCCAGGCATTTAATTATGAGACTATTGGTTTGAATTCCTGTAAATTTTAATCACTATTCTAAGATTTGCAGGATTTCTTCTTATATAGAGTATCTAAGCTCAGTCGGCTAAACTGGTGGTAGCCACTGTGTGTGCGCTGAACAGTGGAGATCTCTAGGTCCCCAGTTCAATTCCCATCACTGCTCTCCTTGTGTTTTAGCTGGATGAGACGTTTTAAGTCATTTGTCCTGTGTGCATTATGGCCTGTTTACACGTGTGAAAAGAGTCTTTAATAAGACTTTTTCAGACTTTCGTCTGTTATTTTTAGTGTTTACACAAATTGAAAATAATTCCACCCAAAATAACATGAGGAAAGTATGGAAAGGAATGAAAATGATGAGTGGATTTTCTAATTGTAAAGTTGAAACTAGCCCTCTTAGTGATTGTCTCACAAATATGCCAATGAGCTTAATGGATTTTTTAATAGGTTTGAAAAATTTGATTTCCGTAATGAAACAGATGATATTTTTAGCAGATTAATTAACAGTCAAAGTTGCAACTTGGAATTTTTTACAGATGAAATTACTGTTCATAATCATTTTAGGAAACAAAATGCAACAAAGGCACCCGGCCCTGATAATCTGTCTCCTTGGGTTTTGAAGGCTTGTGCTTCTCAACTATCCTATATTTTTTCTATTATTTTTAATCAATGTTTTAGTCACTAAATGGTTCCTGATTTATGGAAAAAGTCATGCAATGTGCCGATACCAAAGAAAAATGTAATTCAAACCATGAATGACATGCGACCTATAGCACTTACATCCACTGCTATGAAAATCTGTGAGAAGATTGATTGATTGCTTTTGGTATTGAACTTTATAACTCAGAGATTCAACATTTTGTATCAAACTGTGACAGTAATTTCTTAGAGTTAAACACAGATAAGACAAAAGAAATGGTAATCGATTTTAGGAAAAAAATTTTGATAAATGATTGTATTACTATTAATAATTCATGTATTGAACAGGTTGAACAATTTGAGTACGGTATTTGGGAATTATCTTTGACAATATGCTCGCTTGGAACTGTTATATGGACTATTTGGTTAAGAAACTTAATGTTCAAATGTTTTGTTTAAGGAAGTTAAACTCTTTTAATGTTTGTGAGAATATTTTGAGATTTTTTAAAAATTCTGTTGTTATGGGTATGTCTATGTCTATGTCTAAATCCACCCTCTCAACTCTGTTTTGCCTTACCATTTTCTGTTCTTGGCTGTCAATTAGGATAAGATGCATCTTTACTGTATTCTCCAGAATAAATGGATACTTCTCCAGGAACTGTTTTAGTAGCTGTGGATAAAATTTAAAAAAATATTTGACAAAGAATCTCCTTTACGGTTTGCAATGTAAGGATAGTGAGGGCAATTATGTTATGTCCATTGATTATAGACACTATGATAGTATGGAGTTTGTACTTTTCAGGTACATTCTGCTAAAGTAATGGAATTAAAAGAAAAGTAGTAAAGAAAATGAGAAGAGAAAGAAAAAAAATGAAACGGAGAATGGAAAAGAAAGGAAAGGGCCCCTCCCACTTATCCTCCTGTCGGGGACATCAACCCCTGCGTCCTATTTTACAAACCAGCCAAATGAAAATAATACTCAACAAAAAACTAGTTAAAGATGGTTAATAACTACCTACCTTAACCGATGTAGGTGGAAGTGTTGACCCTTCCCAGAGTAAATTGACCTCAGGAATATAAAACGATGTGTACGAAACATGTTCGATACTCTCTTCTTTCTCTTCAAAGATCTTTTGCAAGATAAAATACAAGATGATAAACCATTAGGATGAAAATACTTTACACTGAAGTACAAATGGAATAAAGCACACTCCCAAAAATTTGACAAGACCATGATAACAATATGAATATCACAGATATTCACAGATAATTTGTATATATACATAATATTATCATGAATATGAGATATATACACATATTTGAATGTGCACCTAAATATGCATTAAATTTTCCCAGGAGTTCTTCTCACTGATCTGGATAAAATATACATAGAAAACAGATGCCCACTCACAACAGAGTTGAAATTTAAATAATTAATCTTACCGGAACTTAATCCGATTCCGTAGAATTAGATTCATGTATTTTGAATAAATAATACACAATTAAGTAAAGCTCCGTACAAAAAAACTCTGTATGTCCATATATAGTCATGATGTGCCTATATATGGTCATGTGATGTCATCATGACCATATTTTTTTTTACATTCTTTTTCTTTCAAATAAAATTACTTAAGAAAGTATTAAACCAACACAAATTTTCTGAATGGGATTATATCGAGCCTGCCAACAGAGCATGTGTAAAACCTGTTTTCCACTAGGCAAATCTATACGCGCGAAACGAAAGCATCGGTTCATGGGCATTCACATTCCTATCGGAGTATTTTTCGAATTGAAAAAAATGCCCAACCAATCAGGGCTCAGGAAGCTAACTGACGCTTTGATTCGTGCGAATAAATTTGTCTAGTGGAAAACCAGCTTAATACCTGTGACCTCACACCAATACAAAAACAGAATGGCAATTGTAAACAAATATTCCTTGGTGTATAATAGATTGCATTACAATATTGAATAACAACAAAATAATTCAGCAAATTAACAGATTTCGACTTTGATTCCCATATCTAGGAAAATGGGCATCTGTAGTATGTATTTGTATGAAGCAAAATGCACTGTTTACCTTGTTGAGTTTCTTAAGCATGTCCAGGGCAATTGTTATGTTCCATTCAAGTGTGAACACGGGTCTGTTTCGTTGTTCGGACAACAAATGTACAACCACATTTTTGAAGGTAATTATTAGATGTTTGAAACGACCAGGCAGGAGATTTCCAATCCACGTATCTATCATAAAGAGAAATAAAAATTTTAATTCAATTATTGACAATAATGTATAGTGTAGACTCTCTGGTAACATTTTACTGAAGAGATAAGCCAGTAAAAAGAGCAAATTAAATTAATTAAATATTAAAATAGAAGGCCTAATATATGATACTAAACATGTTTCAATGGGTTGAACAAAGCTACAGTATTAAGGTATATTACTGAAAAATAATCATTTATCATTAAAAAAAATACTACCAACCAATGACTTTTGACATCTCAGGCGAAAGATTACACAATGCTTTAGTGATGCTAATGATAGATTGAAGGTACAATTCAGGGAATTGCATTGTGGGAAATTCCAGTAGTAACAAGTAAAGTCGAAGCGCTTCTATACCAGGAGGCGATTTCAATAGAGTTGGACTTAGTTGTGTATGTATTACTTTAGAAATCTGGAAATAATAATAAATATTGTTTTTTTCACAGACAACCTATACTTTGAACAAAGAAAGATGGGAAGACAGAATGGAATGATGCTCTAAATACTAACAACTGGTCCATGAGTTATATATATATATATATATATATATATATATAGAGGCCTATATATAAATATATATAATACGTGCCTCTGTGATGTTATATCAGCATCCTGCAAACCGTTTACTCCACGGCCCAGTTGAGATTGCAACACCTCGGGACAGCAACACCAGCGACAATGATTCAAAAACCTAGCAAGAAGGTCTGATCATGGAAATTACCTTAATGTTCTTATGATATACAATGATTTTATATCATTAATGACGAAATTTTTTATAAACTGCGTGTTCACTATATCAGTGAAAGAGTTTTATAAAAACAAATCTTCAAAAAAGTTCTGCAGCCCAAAATCAGTACATGGCCCATATTTTGCAGACTGTCAGATTACATTAATAAATATATTTAATGTAAGATGGCCTAGGAAAAAACGAAAATCAACTCCTATCCAATACAATCCAAACTTTGATTATATAAGGTCCATTATACAATCAAATAATCACTAATATGATATTTAAAGGTGATGGGTTATTCGTTGCTGGAGATGAATAAAATTTAATAATCTTGATTAAGGAAACATCAAAATTATATACAGAATGCATAAATTAATAATGGTATATGTTTCTAGGAGTCTCACCTCTGATAAGATGTTATGTTTTCGGGAAATTCTTTTGAAGGTTTTCCTAGCACTAACAAGATTAAGTCCTGAGTTCTCTTCATTGCAGCAATAATGTTCACTGTAACAAATATTTATCAATGCTTGTAACCAAACCAAATAATCAAAATATTTATTTCACCATGGCAAAATATACAAATAAAACAAGGCAAGATAAGAACCAGTTTATCATTGGCCTTATCCGACTGGTTCGTTTCTTTGACAATGATTTGTCATTGAGTATTATTTTCATTTGGCTGGTTCATAAAATAGATTTCATTGACAATGGAAATTAAGGTAAACCAGAATGTGTTAAAGTGCATTAATTTGCATTAAGTTCTCAATGCGACAAAAAACAAACATGGGTGATTGGTCAATTTAGCAACAACATTTGCGTAAACATAAGTTGGATTAAATTTCCGAAAATTTTTATTAAAATATTTACCAAATATTTAGAAAAAAAATGATGATGGTTGTGTTGGCAACCGGTACTCTAAGTCTGCCACAAGGTTTAATAATGTTTCTGGCGATCATCAGATGTAGGGGATACACTTTTGTCATTCATGTGACATCATAGAGGACAATTGCATGATACACATTTATGGCCCTTTCAAGAGCATCAAGAACGTGCCAGGAATATGTGCGTGTCATACACACGCACGTGTTGCCCCACTAGTGTATGTGTGTGCATAGGATTTTACACCACTTAGTAATAATAAGAGGTGGGGTTTAGTGGAAAGGTACTGTAGGTCCATTCTGTGAAAGCTTCAGTAAAATATAGCATATACCTTCTAAGGAATGATGCATTCAAACAGGCCGATGATGAAAACAAATTCTGGATGGCTTTTTCAATATTGTCTGGAACAACTGATAAATGTGATATGGCTGAAAGTTCCGATATTGATTTTGTATCTAGTTGATAAATCACTTGTTCTGAAAAATGTTCATCCTGTGTATTAGGATTGTTATTGCCCATCTGGTTAGCCTTTGAGAAAAAGAAAAATCAGATAAATATTAATATCAAGTTATGAATTCAGCTAATTGCAGTGGGGTATCAAGAGGGTGCACATGCCTCAAAAATAGCTTCTACAAAAAAATCATGCTCAAGTAGTTAAAAATCATTCATATCACCTTATATTGTGACCTAGTGTTCCTCACATAATCGTTGATTCCCCGCTCCACCATTGCGCCTCCCACCGCTTCCCATCAGAATTTAAAATTGAATTTAGAAATTTACAAGAATTTACAATATAAATATTTAACACAACAAACCATGAATATAAAAAATACCACATGGAAATTGAACAAAATACATACAAAAATAAAATAAGTGAGTATTGGTGTAAAGGAAGTGAATTTACATAGAATAAGTATGACTAATGAATACCTAGGAGTAAAAATTAATGAGTATGAGCATAACATTTGATTAAGGGTAATACGAGTGTAAGTTACTTTATCTATTCACTAGAAAGGCAAATATATTTTTGATATTTTTAAAATAAAATAATAAAATATAACTTTTCTGTGTTTTATTGGCCATACACCATACCTCTGAGGTGATAAAATAACAGGTAGGTCCACCACAGTATATGTTGGTGAATAAAGATCTTCCGTTAGCATCCAAAGTATCACCAGAGAAATGTTCTGACAATGATTTGACCTCCACCAATGTGAAATTGGTGTCGTCTAATGATTTTGGCCCAAATATATAAAGATTATTGCTGGAAGGTATAAAGGCCAAAGTGTACCATCTGAAATTAAAAAAAAAAAACAAGACAAAACAAATTTGGCTCTGCACTAAAACTTCTGACTCCCATTTTGAACCTAACAGGTGGCTTACATTTCATTTTAATTTTTATTTTTTTATATGCCAGCTAAACCTCTGTTTAGCAAAGAGTGCATACATACAGTATCCTAAATGTATTTACAAGGTAAAGTATATTAGTCCAGTAATTATAAAGATAAATGAAAACACTGTAATCAACTTTACTTCCACCTTTTAGTTCTGGATGAATCAATCGTGATGTTGGTAGCCTGTGATTGAGATACTTACCTGGGCAACCTTCCCTCCCTTCCTACCCTCTCCATGATCAGTTGGATATCTAGGTAATGAGGACTATTGTTAGGGAGACAGTTGTATGTAACGCCCGGGGTTGGACTGTTCTATTTTATTTTAAGGGGTGTTCCGTTTCGGGAACAATGGCTATTAGTCGGTTTATCCAGGTAAGTATTTACAAAATAGACCAGTGACAGCAAACTTACCTTCCACATATTATCTTTCTGTCTTCTAGTTCTGCATGCCCTTCTAACCTGCTATCAATAGTGTCTACTGAATTCTTCGAAAGGGTAAAGACCTTACCATTCTAGTAATTTAGAAAAAAAATGTGATTGATTGATGGACTGCTGATGAATTGCAGAAAAATTATAATTAAGGAATGTACTGTATTAATATCTACCAGGTGTCTTTGTAGATTAACATTTAATAGACCAGGTTATGTAATACACATAGTTTTAATTTGTATTATATAACAGGTGACATGGATCTGTCAGTGTACTACAGTATCAACATCCAACAGTTCAGTAAATATCCAATATACAAGGTGTGATTGTACTGTAGTTTAAAAATGGAATAAAAAAGGTGATATTTTATACCACTTACCAATGAGTGAAACACTGAATGGTTCTGTCCACATGCAATGAAGGAAATTTGCTGGTCTCGCAGAAAATCTAACTCGTGTGGAGTTTTACAAACTGAAACAGAAATATAAATCGGTGTTCCATAAAATTACATTTGCAATTATCTAATTTCAAATCACACAATACTTAGGTACATAATGTTTTTTCATAAAATGTAAAACATTTGTTGTTTTTACAATACTTTGAGAACCATTAGTTTTACATATCCGCAAGTCCAATTACGTGTACATGTATACATCCTATATACATATGATAACCAACTAGTGACATGATCAGTATACTGCTGTCTCTTATACACATCTAGATGTGTATAAGAGACAGAAGCTGACCTGATTCATTACACCCCCAGCCGAAGACAGCACCACTAAACGTCAGAGCGAGGGAGTGGTCACCTCCACAGCATATTTGCTTGATTGGCAGACCCGTCAAGCATGCAATTTCAGTTGGTACATTACAGGTGTAGAAAGAAAAAGTGCTGAATCCCAGCTGGAAACTGCTGTTGTCACCCCAAGCAAACAGCTTGCCACCTGTATGCAAATTTTTAAATTACACTACATGGTTGCCATATTGATTAGCATAATTCAAAATATTATTATGTGAAGAGAACATAAACACTTAGGGATACATTATCACTTTAGCATGTGGTAACACATCTAACAACAAACCCATCCCAACATCAAATTGTAGAAATTATTATATGTAGTGACTGATTAAATTACAATACAGTATTACTATTATTACATAAATATTTTTTTCATCTAATAGTATTTGAATTAGGTTCTAATACAAAACATTATTGTTTCTTTTTATAACTATTATTATTTGGATTAAGTTTTAAGAAACACTTTGACTCCGTTTTAACTTATTTAAAAAAAATAAAGGATTAATATAACATTAATTACTTTTTGCAAGAGCCAGTGTGTGTCTTGATCCACAGGAGACCTGTATGATAAACTCCTCAGATGGAAAATGTATAACCCTGCAAAAAAAATTAAATTAAATGAGCTACATTGGAGTAGAAAATCTTGTGAGATGTGTCCCTGTGCCTCCCCATTGGATCCGTGCCTACTAACTGCGAAAGTACTTCCCTGGGACCACTCTATTTCAAATTGCTGGATCCACTACTGGTTACATCTTGGCTCTTAATCGAGAGAGTCAATTATTGGGTCAATTACTATATTTATATATTGGCAAGTGTATTTTCTGCTGGATATGAAGGGAAGAATTAGGAGAACCTTTGAATTTCATTGAAAAATGGATGTCCACATCTGAACATAATACAATTCCAAAAACAAATGAATATTTTAAGTTAGGATAGTCAATTTATAGAATTTGGATTTTTGATGGCTACCTTGGCTTGATTTTGACGAGGCTCTGTGAATCATTACCCCAACTCAATACTTGACCTTTATCACTTAAGACCACACTGTGTCCATCCCCACAGGCTGCTTGCACAATGGAGAATGTATCCAGAGAAGACATACGCTCTGTGTGAGAAAATAAACTTACAATTATAGAAATACAATAGGATATCATACTGTATACAAATAATTAATGTTCTTTATTTGTGGGAAGAATATTTTCATGAGTTGAAAGATTGACTGTTCCATTCAACAAGGCGGAGCCGAATAAACATATCCTTTCCATTGCATGAATAAAGAAGATTCATTATTCTTTTCAAAAAATCTACCTTTTTTCTGAATGGAGATTCTAGTTATTTGATATGTTATGAAAAAATCTACCCTTTTTCTAAATGGAACAGTACCGCATCTTTTAACCAATCAAAAGATTGTATTAGGTTGAAGTCATAGCATTTCCTAGGCACTGTGCAATGAGCAAAAACGAATGGAATTTGTATTTTCATACCAAACCAAGGACAGGAACAGATGAGGTAAGATCCATCTGAGTGGCAAAATATGGTAAATAACCAATGTCATGTGATACAAAATTCACCATGCAAATGACAGGGATCTATTTAGCTGTGTTATAATATATAACAATTAATATGAATTGTAATGTAATAATAAGCAATTAGTAGAGCTTTGCATAGTACATTATTGGAAAATTATTATATGAAGGTTATATTTAATGCTTGAACAAATTTCCTGGGGGCCTGTAAGGCCCAAAGGAAATTTTTGAATGCATTAAATCTAACCTAAGTATAATAATTTTCCTTTAGTGTACGATGCATGCTCTACTAATTGCTTTATAAGTCAATCACCATCTTTAATTTTAGTTTTTGATAACCAAATAGTGTAGCAGTCACTGGTTGTTATAGTGACATGATCAGTATACAGTGTGCGTATTTACATTTAGCTGTGCATATGCTGATCTGTGCTCCTGAGTACGTACGTGTTAACTACACATCAGCAGTACATAACAGTACGGATACGATGAATATATTGTAATTGTGTTAGAAAGAACTTGTTTGTAATGGTATTTTGATAGACATTCATCAAAGAAATAAACATTTCACTATTCGAGAGAGAATACACTCACTGACTTTTTTGTTAGGTGCATGCTGACAGGTAAAAATCGTGCAATGATTTCATAACTAGGCTAGGCTACAGCTTAGTAAGAGGAGGCCTCAGCAGCCTCCTGCCTGGACATAGGCCTACATCCAAATCTGTTCCTGGAGTCTTTCAAATAGGTCTAGAATATTCTTGTTAAGCATTTTTTTTTTATGAGGTTCCATTGATTCAATGAATTCTTTATTTGTTCATACTTAATATTTAATTTGAAGTAACTGTCTTTGGGTCCTCATTTAGCTTGTTTTACGAAAGTAATTTTCAATTACAATTCAATTTTTGATGTCTCCGCAGTGACAAAAAAAATGAAATTTTTTTTTGCACACAAACCAAAAAAATCAAGCCAAGCGTCCACTAATTTTTCAATTAGTGGGGGATAGGCAAGTAACATTGGGAGTTGCAGTGATGACGTCACGATTGACTTATAATAATTAATTATACTAATAATAACATAACACTTACAATTAGAACAGCCCATTACAAAAAAAAATAAAAGATGTAGATTGGAATACACACCTGGTATGACATCACCTTGGTTGTTATTATGAATGTAAACTGTTCCATCACCTAAAACATAAACAGTCTGCTCTAAGCCACAAGCTATTTGCCGAATTTTACGATTCCTGAACAATGGAACCTCACTTAATGTTCTTGATATCTGTGGATTGTTATTACTTGCCATTTCTAAGCCCAACATGGATGCTATTATTCTCAGTAGAAAATGCAACAGTTTGGACAATGATGACATTAACCAACGAAGGAAACTTTTTGATGTTCCATTGGGAGCTGGTATCTGCTGATCACAAAAACTTGCCACATCCAGGTTCAATAATAATACCCTGGAGGCCATCATACACAGCAGAAAAATATCAGTTACCCTGCATGTCAAACAGAAACATAATATTACTGCTCTGCAAAAAAGCAATGGTATATTCTTAAGTATTTTTATTTATTATATTTTTAATACTATATATAAAATAAATTTACTGTAGCTGTTGATGATTTATCCAATTCAACGATTTTTGCAAACCATATATGCCTAGGAATGATATGATAGGCCGCCTACACAGTGGTATATCTAGAGTCCATGAGATAGACGTTGCCGCAATATTGCAGTAAGCATGCCAGCATAATATTTGGTCTATACCCTTTCACACTGCACCTTTGTTACCGCAATATTGCGCTACAGTATTATCTTACATTTTTCTGTCTGAAAGGGTCCTATAAAATACCACCGCCCTATTGTTTTCAACTTTAACCTTGCTTGTGCATAAATGCACACGCTGGCTTAATTGTCACAATATCGAGTAGACCCTTTCAGACAGAGCAAGCCAGTAACCATTACCGCAATATTGCGGCAATATTACTAGGGTGCAAGGTGGACTAAAGTAAGCCGGCATATGGCGTATCAACCCTTTTAGACAGAAACCCATGCCTGGCTTACTGCAATTTTGCAGCTGTGTGAAAGGGACTCGAGTCTTGAAATGGGAAGGTGAATAGGGGGAGGAGGCTTGATGACGGAAGCAGGTAACTCGGCCACAAGTCAACTCGGCCACAAGTTATTTATAATTAAAATGAAATGTAAATAATACTCAGTTTTTGCATCCTTTTTCTTCAATATGATTAAAATGAAGTACACAGTATATTTTAGTAAAATTCTGATCATCGTCATGAGATCGTTGTATTCATTTCTTTACACTGTACTCTTATTGAACCGAGAAAACCTGTCACTTAACGGAATGGAATAAAATCTGACAATAATGTAACATTAACAATTTAAGCAATCTTAATAATTAAGAAAAACAAATATTAATGTTTAATTTTTTTCACGTTAAAACACTGACATAAAACATGAGTACATACTAATCTTAAAAAATTGAAATAGAAAAACCACATTATGATTTTTTAAATGTTAAAAATTTATTTTTAATCCGACTAAAATCAAATGAATGCAATGATGGCGTGCATTTCGATACTATTTTCTTCAGAACCACGCCCAAGAATTAGGCCTACGTTAAAATTAGGTGGGGTGCAGCATCTAATATCAGTTATCCACAATAGGAACAATTGGTATTGTTGGGTGACAGACTTCAGTCCTTCATATTTGTTCGACCATTGGGGGCTATGTTTGAAACCCGTCAATGACGTGAATCACCAGTGACATGTCGGTCCTTTTCAAATTTCTACTTTAATAATACTAATTAGTCATAATAACGATAATAAAGGTGATAACAACAACAATAATAATAGTAATATTTATTTTAACAATATTAATAGTAATAATACTAATATGGTAATAATAACGATATTTAAATATATATTTTAATAATACTAATTAGTGATAATAACATTGAAGGTGATAATAGCAATAATAACAGCAATAATAAATTAAAGATAATGTTTATTTTTATAATAGTCAAATACTAATTAGTAATAATAATAATGATGATATTTATAATACTAGGCCTACTTAGTAATAATAGGGTATAAATAATATTGATAATAAAGGTGACAACAACAATAACAATAATAATAATATGAGAAAAATACCAATAAAATACCAATAACAATATTTTTAAAATTACTATTATTAAAATAATAATACTAAGACTAATATATAATAATAATAATAATAATAATATGAATAAAAAAATTGAGAATTTTTTATTATTTATACAGTATGGTAACAATAATAATATCAGCAAAAATTTAAACAATACATAATGTTAATGCTAAGACAAATAATATTAAAACTAACGGTAATAAAAACAACAATAATAATAACAACAATAATAGCAGCAATAATAATAAATGTGGCCGAGTTGACTTGTGGCCGAGTTGATTGTAGCTGAACTTTTTGTGGCCGAGTTAACTTGTGGCCGAGTTGACTTGTGGCCGAGTGGATCGAATTCTTGATGATTAGGTCAGCAAGAGGTGCTAGCTTGCAAAATAAGGTGATTTGAAGTGATATTTTTGCTTTGAACATTTTCAATGGGGGACGACTGGAGAAGGTGAAGATTTTTTGGGGGTGCACCCCCACCCATAGATACACCACGGATCATAACAAACGCATAAAAAATAGCATCAGTTAAATTTACAAATAGAAACGGTCACTCTTTATATCAGTCTGTCTTTGCAACGTCATTTTAGCCTAATGTATATACAAGGATATACCTCCTTCGGGACCTCATTGATATAAATAACGACTAGTAAAAAATGTATAGCCTTCAAATTTCGATACTTGCTGTTTTTCCTAAGGAGGTCCAACAGTGCAATAATCTCTTATGCGTATGTACGGTACAAATATCAAAATGTGCCTGTCAAATAAGCATACAACAAGAACATGTTCTTTTATCATGTTCAAACTGTTTCCTAACGTTTCTTGCCCTCGAAACTCACTTAATTTACGTCTGGTACAGTGGTACTTAGAATTGCATCTATTACACTGGTTCGACGCTGCTGAATTAAAAGAATTTATTACTTTGTAATTTCCAGATTCAAAACGCTGGAATTTGGCCGGGTACATAAGAGCTATGGCCGGATATGACTAGCTTTGGGAATTTCCCATCTTGTGTCATGTAAGTAGACAAAAAACAGAGGGCGCTATATATAAAACCAGCAACCAGTCTCTGCTTTCATCTACTGTTTTTCAAAGTATTTCAATACACAAAAGATTGCTGAATATCTTCCATTCATGATTTAATAATTTATGTTCCATCCAAATATAAACAGATTGACCGTTTTCAGATAACTTTTGGGTTCTGTCTGCCTAATAAAGAAAATGTAATGAATCCTGTCCAGACTATCAAATTTTGCTTGAAAAAAGCATGTGACATGCCTAAATAAGGTCATGATGACATCACATCACGACTATACATGGGCATACAACAAAGCAATTTGATAATCTGGACAGAGCTTTTATTACCACACTACAAATAATAGACGCTGTAATTTATGACTCCATCCTTTGTCTTGTAATGTTTAGACTAATTCTTTTGAATATTTAATATAAAATATAATATAGTACATATACATCATTAACCAAAAAACTGACTTGAATAATATATACATCAATAATATTAATGATAATAATAATAATTATTATTATTATTATTATTATATATATAATTAGATAAAAATAATAAATAAGAATAATAATAAATAATAATAATAAAAATAATAATAATAATTAAAATAAAGATGAAAATATTTGAATATGATGAACAATGCTAAACTACAAATTGATTTTAACGGATTAATTCATTCGAATTAACGATAATTGAAAACAATTCTAATTTTAATTTCAATCATTTACGCGAGCACGGAATTTATGCGAGCACGCACGCGCAAAAATATTCGATTATATATGAATTGTTATACGCTGTCCATACTAAGTGATGTTAATTATAAAATATAATTGTAAACCCAATTAAGTGTGTGAAATTAATATGCAATGTACGTAACACATATACTTTGCATGTGTTCATCGGGAAGATTATGAAACAAAATGGACAGTGTGTACCACGTGACTTTCGTAAACCAAGGAGCGGAACGTCGCAACTCTTTATATATATGGCTCTGAGATAAACTAGAGTTCCAATACTTTTTGGTGTATATTACAGTACCTGTATTGTATTTTCCACACTGTAGTATCATAAAAGATTGCTGAATATATTATTCCATTAATGATTAATTAATTTCTGTTCCATCCAATTAAACGTTTACAACCAGTATGAAAATGTAATGGGTTTTTCTCGAAAATTTAAATGAAAGCTTTTTGGCTGTTTTTTCCCATGTAATATAATATTAATATATGTTTTCTCACAACTAAAGACATTACACCGTAAATCATAGACTAACATACTTTATGATTCCATCCTCTCTTGTAATGTTCAGATTAATTCTTTTAAATATTTAATATACAATACAGACTACACTTATATAATACCGTCAAACAAAAACAATGACTTGAACCATGGAGGAAATTATTTCCTCCGTGCTTGAACATAATAATTATATTGTTTTAATAATAGGTAAGAAGCTTTAAATAGTGGCAAATAATAAAAAGAGCCATCTTGGTGTCTAAGCAGCAGTTGAATGGTCTGACCCCAAGGATGTGGGGGCGTCTTCCTCTAAAGATAAAAAGAAAAGTATACCATGCTCAATATTTATGTACTGGGCTCTGGGAGAACAGTAATATTTTACTGAAGAGGGCACCCAGTATAAGGAACAAATAAATGAAGATAAACAAAATAAATAAACAGGCCTACAAGTCATTCTTATATCTATATTATTGATCCCCATTTGACTAAAAATCATAATTATTTTTTTGAAATTGTCCACAACAGCTAGTGCAGTAAAGGCAGAGAGCATTATTAGTGTGACAAATCCAATAAATATAAATACAACCTGAGAATTTTTTGATCCAGAATCCAAGATTCTTAACAGGACATGGCCAAGGAGGTCCAAGACATCTTGCTAAAGTGGCCTTCATAAATTGTTCTTGGCCATCCAAAAGACCCCGTTTAGAAAGTCAAAAAAAGAAAAAATTGATCAAGGTTATTTTCGGACGTCTAGAAAACAAACATTTCGCAGGGTCATGCCCCCGGACCACCTAGGGTGGTGTTAACTTAATCGACCCCACTTTTGGCACCACCCTTTCAGACATCTCTGGATCCGCCCCTGCAAATTTTAAATATATTACATCAAATGTGAGTTTCATTATTCTACGCGTGTATGATCATCATAGTTAAACTTTCACAAAAATCATATATAATAATAAATATGAAGTTGTATAAAATAAACAATAGTCTTTGTGGATTTGCGACCTTTGTTTTTATAATAGGAAACAATATATATCAGTCATATAGAAGAAAAAGTGAATACTGTAGTAGCCATTGAAAAAGCTAATATTGTAAAAATAAAAGAATATGCATGTATAAATGTATGTGTATATATAAACACTATGTACCTCTTCAGAATTTATATATATATATCCTCTT
>NW_022716829.1:2752707-2792074 GCF_011630105.1 Anneissia japonica
ACATATATTACATTATCGCATGGTTTAGAGTTTACAGGTATCTCTATATTGTATCACTATTCTTATTTAACCCCATCATCGAACAGCTAAAATCCAAAGAGGATGTGTAGGGATATCACTTTCAAGGAGAAAAATTTATTACACTACTATTCCCCGATGATTTTTGCCTCATCACCAAAGACAAACGCCAGCACCAGAAGCTGATGACAGAAATCCTCCTTAGAACAACGGAAACAATGGGACTGGGTATGAAACCTAAAAAATGTAAAAAAATGTCCATTAGACCAGGTTTAAATCCACTTTTGTCGTACCAGACAAATTTTTCTGGGTATTACAATATTTTATAGTGGGAAGACTAGGGAAACATGAAATGCTTAACAAAATATTCAAGGAATTATTAGCAATATTGATGGAAGTCTAATACGTAATGAGTTTAAACTTAGAGTATATAATCAGTTTGCAGTCCCATCAGTTAAGTATCATCTAACTGTACATGAAATTACAGATACACAATTAAGTGACCTAGATCTCGTTCATACAAATGCAATTAAGAAATGCTTAGGACTTTCCATAAATGGATTGATTGATTGATTGATTCAGTCCCAAGTTTTTTCAATGCCTTGGCTATCTGATGTATATCGGGCGAGTCTCATTTCTTAAATGTAAACTGAATCGTGAATCTCAAATTTCTAGAAATATGGCATGAAGCGGATCAAGGAAGTGGCATTTAAATAATACACTTCAGCTAGTATGCTTTTAATAAATAAATAGTTTAAATGTACAAAACAAAAACTGGTTCCAAATTAAATCTGTTAAAAAAATTATATATGAAGATTAAATACAATTTTAGAATGACTATATCAAGTCACTTCTTCAACAAGGTAACCTCCTAAAATTACTACATCTAGAATTATGTGATACAACATGTGTTGTACAAAATGTGTGGAAATGTGGAGACCTTTATCCATGTAAATCCTGTAAAATTTCTCTTGAGCAATGGAGACATAATAGTATATGCTGCCATCTCCAATGAATCAAATAATAATATGGTATGGTATGGTATGGTATGGTATGGTATGGTATTCGCAGACCTTTAGGGTTCTCTAATGGCAGAGGGACTATAACACTCAATATTATTACAAATTTAAAGCCCAATATAATTATTCTGAAGGAAATTGAAATCAAAATATTTGAATTAACAGTTCCATTTTAAACCAAGTTAAGAAGGCACATAAGAGGAAAATTGTTAAAGATAGCCAGCTAGTTGATGACTTAAAGCTAAGGGAAGTGGGAAGTAGATGGATAAATGCTTAAATTGAGGTTGTATCATACTGCTCACCGTTATTTGGAATGTATCAATAAATGGAGTTATACCACACATGAGGAAGAGTGTGAAATGTCAGATTGGATTAGAGTCCCAGTGACACAGTTGGTTAAGTCATCTGCAGAGACAACAAAAGATCCCAGGTTCAAATCCCAGATAGGGATTTTTTTTTTCCATGGACATTCACAGATTCCTCTCCTTTAATGTTCAAAATACATAATCATAGTATTACCACAACTTCCTGAAGCCCAAATCCTTTGCTGTGCTCTAGCATCTTTGACAGCTTGTCCCTCATTATTTCTTTGCTTTTGTACAAAGGTAATTCAAATATGTTGTAGCAGGTGTGAGCAGATGGTAGACAGTCAGAGCTTCCAAGAGCTGGCTGGATTATCATTTTTAGCTGAGACATGCCCTGCACTGGGATCCGATCACTGCCTGTTAAAAATTCTAGTACAAACCAAACCATCAAAATCAATTAATAAAATAATATATTAATAACATGATGATAATATTAGTGACAATAAATATGACAATGACAATAATTATATTAATATTAATAATGATAATGGGACATCCTACCAATAATAAGCCTGTGTTAAAGGGGTAAAATACCTGTCAGGGATTATTTTATTCCACTACCACCCATTTATTCTCAAGAGTGGCCAGCCAAAGACAAAATGTAGATATACTGTAAGTGCTTTGTCCAAGACCACAAGTGAAATGGACATCATAGGATTTAAACCCCATTATTTAGACAAGTCGAGCGGTTGAGCAGTAAGGCAGGGGAGCAGTTACCTACAGCCTTAACATTGGCACTGGTTCAAGATGCAGAACCAAGTCTTCACACATAAGGAGTTCTTGTGTACGCATAATGCTCTTTCAGAGTAGAGATTACACTGATGGTATGCTTCATTTAAGCATGATTTCAGCTCCTGTCATGTGTAATATGATTATTAGCTACTATAAGAGTCAGCACTAAATAATCATTAATCACACACATACACAATTCAGCACAATGACGCTGCAAGTTACAGGTTGTTCAAGAATCAAACCACCACAAATATCAGGGACAAATTTATTTATAATGGTTTTCTTAGAGTTACCTAAAAATTTCTTCTTTTCTTGCAATGTGAAATCATGGAAAACTTGCCAGAAAAACTGGATAGTTTCATGTGTCTTGCTGATGTATCTGTATTCAACCAACTAAAAATAAAATGTGAACAATCATGAAATATTATTTCATAACACATAACAGATTAAGAATCTGTCCATGCTATCAAATTTTATGTGACAAATAAATGTGATATGCTCATATTTGGGTGTAATATGACATCATCATGCCCATATTTGGGTGTAATATGGCAATGGTAGTAAATTTGTAGAGTGCCTTCAACAATAAAATCATCTCAAGGCACTGACAGTATTCAAACCACGAATCATGCCGAAAAAACAAACAAAAGGCATTAGAGAGCTTTTGTTATCTTGTTCAAAAAACAAATTTACCAAGAAAAGTGCATATTTTTGTGTATGACGTCACTAATTTAGGCCTAGTTTTAGTTTCCTCGTACTCGCAACCCGAGATTCAGCCGCTGGATCCGGGGTGATGAATCAAGAACCATGAACTGCAACATTTCAATGAAATTTGATTATATTCTATACTAAATGATTACAATACTACATTGAGAAAATCGTCATAGTTAATACTGATTGCAAATTCACTTAAATTTTTCACAGATGTTAACATAATCATTGTATTTCGTACTAGACTTGACCTAGTCATTCCATACCATTCGATTAGCCATCATGCCACCACGGCCCAAGCGCATGCCATGGCTGTAGCAACAGGCTGTGCTGCTACCAAGGGTTTGGTTCTCAGGGGAACATGAAAAGGCATAGCGAAAGCTCAGTATTTCTTTAACGAGAATTGTAACGAGAATGGTAACAAGAATGGGACATTTTCTCAGTGAATTGGTTCTCGATAAAGATAACTAAACTGCTCTAGTTTCATTCCCATGTAACAGGCACATCACACAAGTTTGTTACATAAACTTAGATAGTGTCGATTGAGCTTAAGAATCACAATTTATTTTTAATTTTAATATTTTAAATTTTTTTTATTTATTTTTTAACATTTCATTTATTTATTATAATTTTTTTAAATATTTTTTTTCCAGTTGAATAAACTGAAATTGTTATTGTATATAAAATTATGAATTAAAGGAAAGATGATTTAATGGTAGTATATACGAGTGACTGAATAAATAAAATAAGTTAGTGAGTGATGACTGTGGTTATAAGAAAAGAATTGTATTTTATATGTTCAGTTATTTATATATTTATTAATCTATTTAAAAATATTTCTATTTCCATCTGTCCATCTATCCATCAATACATCCATTTATTCATTTTTAATTTATGAAATTATTTGACAATTGACTTACACTTTCAAATTCTTTCCAATCATAACTGTCACTGCCAACAACCATAGTCTTCAGTTCCTGAGGATGAAATTTCTGTAGAACTGGTCCACCACAGACCTGTAAGAACCCCTCTTCAAAAGCACTATATTGAGCCCTCACCGATTTATTGAAGATGTGGTCAACATACAGAGCCACATACTCTTGTCTAAAGAAAAGAGGATAAATATTGGATTCAATAAAGGCTTGTTTACAGTATGACAATAACAATCGACGATAATATCATAAAAAGCAATTGTTCATATAGAAAATAAAAGAAATACGGTAAGACAAGTTTTCACACTAGCACGATTTTTTAATGATTTATTGTGTATACGATATAAAAATAATTTCACAAATCAAATCAAATGACTTCATAATCATCATGAAAAAATGTTATCGTTTTCCCAAAATTTATGACGTCATTTGATTTGATTTGTGAAATTATTTTTTTATTGTATACAGTACACCATAAATCTGGAGATCTGGTCTTTTAATTTCTATATGAACAGTTGCTTTTTAGCTTTTTATCGTTGATCGCTATCGTCATAGTGTAAATAAGCCTTTAAACAGGCCTTTAATGTAAATACATAAAATCAGTTGTTCAATGTAGTCAATTTGATCTGTACCTTCAAATTGGAATGAACAAATAAGTAACAATTTATAATAATGAATCAAAACAGAATATCAAAAGCCCATGAAAAAGGATTAAATAATAATGATAATCAAAACCCATTAGATTTGGGAGGAGGGGGAAGCCTCCCTTTTGGAAATTAAACACAAGAAAAAAAAGAAAGAAAAAGAAATTATTGATAACCTAAGACGTCTCAGAGGTAATTTCTTGGCATCTAGGAAATACAAAGTTGCCAGGCCCGCTAAGGTAGTGTTGTCTCTCAATCGTCCCAACCCACCCGTCAGACATTTTTGGGATCGGCCCCTGTCACGTCACCATTAGGTCCATCGATATAGACATAAACTTACTTGTTGTCATAGGTTACAGGAATGTATTTTCCCCCTTTCTTGAGGTCAAAAGTTTGTACATCTTCATGGAATTCTGTAGATATTTGGAAGTACATGTTGAATACATCCTGTAGATCGTAGTCATCATAATCTAAGATAGCTTTTAAGCACTTTGCCATTCCCTCATCCAATTCCTTGAAGTCTGTCAGGTACACAGGCCTAAAGAAAATATGAACTTTTGACAGGATATAAACTTACATAATCATATGTTCTAGTTGTTTTATAGAATAGTTTAAAGTTCAATTCAGACTATCTTTGACAAAGACATGTGACATGCCTAAATATGGTAATGATGACATCACATCATGACCATACATATGCACATCATGACCATATCATGGAATACAACAGTTTTCATATTTGATCTTTTTATATTTACTCTTATGGAGAACAGTATTTCATTATTGAATAAGTTTTCGTGACTATACTAAAGTGGCTATTTTGTCCAAGAAAATTTTATAATCTTGACAAAGCTTAAGCACTTTGATACTATCACTCAAATGGGATATAAAACATACATCATGTTATGCTGTTATTTTCCCCCTTTTCAATGTTAAAACAACAATTTTTAACGATTTGGTGATGGTCTCTGCCTGAGAAGTGCTCAAAATCATAAACTTTGAAGGCTAATTTTTAAATATTGTTCTTTAAACAGGTCTATGTTTAAATGCTTGTAACTTCATAAGGAAATGTCGGATTTAATTGGTTTTTTACCATTTTAGAGCTCTCATTTTATTGTTTTAACCCTGTATTAATAACTACAAATCAATGTTTGCGACCAGTGATTGGTTTGGTTTTCCTTTGCCACATATAATTGAGAGAAAGCTCATAAAGTAGTTCACTAAATATAGCACAAGGGTATTTAACTGGTATTCCTTACCTGTTGAGAAGCTTTTTGTAGAGTACTAGGGGGAAGGGGAGGTCCACAATAACTTGATTATAGATCGCTAAACCACAGAGTACACCAACCATTCGAAACATTGACCTATCCTTATGAGACTACAAGAAATATAGTTATTTAAGATTTAACTGATCTACAAGCAGTCTATGAATATTAGATAATGGTTGTGATAAGATATTTCATGACAAGTATTTGAAGCACAAGTGGTAGAATAAGTTTACTGTGACACACTATTGTGAAACAGTCAATTTTACTGCAATATATTGTTGTGGCACTGCAAGTACTGGTGCAGTGTGACAGGTTTGTGAAAACCATATATGCTCCGAAGGAAAAAACAATGTCCACCTTTTTCCCCCAGTTTTTAAATATTCAAAAACCTGTATCTTACTGTTTTTCGTCTAACCATTTTTTGTGTCTTAGAAAAAAATCAGTTGTACAACAGACAGTATCAATAAAAAGATTTCCTACAGATCCTAACTTAAGCCAATTGGATTATTAAGTTATAGGTCTTATTTAAGTTTAAACATTTTTTTGGTTAAAGGATTGATATTTCAAACAAATTTCTTATTTGAAAATTATTTAGTGCAAAACAAAATATAAACAGTAATAAGCATACCTGAGGGTTGAACCAAACTGTTCCTGTACTTTTGCTAAATTCCTTGAACATCCCAAATTCTGGATTAAAAAATGTTTTGAATACCAGCAGAAAGAACTCCTATCATATAACAAAACATATGGAATATTGAACTTTTTGTGGAGGTGCACCATGAGCAGTTTGTTTTAATACGGATAATGGCACTTTATAAATTTTCAATATTAATAATATTAATATTATTATTATTATTATTATTATTATTATTATTATTATTATTATTATTATTATTATTATCATTATTTATTATTATTATTATTATTAATTTTGCTAAAATTTGTTATTATTATTTAAATTATTATTATTATCATTATTTATTATTATTATTATTATTAATTTTGCTAAAATTTGTTATTATTATTTAAATTATTATTATTATCATTATTTATTATTATTATTATTTATCTGCACTTCAACAAAAACCAGTTCCTCTGTATTGAGCGTGCCATCCAGAAGAAAGTTGATTAAATAAATAAATAAGTAAAATTCTTTTCACATGTCCCTATATGTCTCAAATACAATGTAATTCAGACAAGTTGTCATCTATGTTTTCAATTATGACATTAATGATTTGATTTTTTGTAAAAATAAAATAAAACTGTTTAATTGTGCATGCGCCACAAACCGTATACAAAAAATTGCAAAAGCTAGAGGCAACGGAAAAGTAGTCTCCAACAATAAAGTTTGCTCCTAGCTAAATGGAAGAAGAAGAAACAAATACTGACCTTGATAGGACCACCATCATCTATTCCAGGTTCATCTTTAAAGTTTACCCGCAATTTCTTTTTGAGGTCTCTTTGCAATTTCCCGTTTAGCTGCCTCATAGTACTTGCTACAATGTCTAGTCTATCAATGGTCAATACTAACAACGTTGGACAACTACAACAAAAACATTGCAATCCAGGGTTTATGAACATGTTGCACCGGATTCCTAGCAACATCCTCTGATAAAACATTTCTTCAGCCACTGCAATCTGCAACACAAGGGACAAAACTTTAGGACACTTATATCTCACAGTGGTGGATCCAGGAATTTGAAATAGAGGGGGGCCTGGGAGGGACTTTCACAGATGGAGGATCTAGACCACCTCAGCCCCACCAAGAGAGTGATAATAGCACCTCTAGATGGCTGAAAATGACACTCTCAGACTTATTTGAATATAGTTTTCTTTTGCTGCATTTTTAAAAAATAATTTTGAAAAAAATATGGGGGGAAACTGGGCCGGCTGCATCCCACCCCACAACCCTCCTTGAATCTGCCACTGTCCAATATCATTGTTAGGGAAAAAAACCATTGGCAAAGCAGTTGTCATCAAGGCATTGAATAATGAGATTGATGGTTTGAATTCCAGAAAATTTTAATCACTATCCTATATGATTGGTTCCTAGGGCCTTAAGATTATAAAGCAAGTTTGTCATATTCTTGTTCAGTTCTTATAACTATGTTTTCCTTCCCTTACCTGTTTCTGTTCTTGGCTTTCAATTAGGATAAGGTGCATCTTTAAAGTATTCTCCAGAATAAATGGATACTTCTCCAGGAACTCTTTTAGCAGCTGTAGATAAAATACAGAACCAAGTTCTAAACATGTACACAAAGGTATGATATACAAACTTGAGTGTTACATTTAAAGGATATCTCTTGCTTATAATGTGTAACCTTCAATGAAGCATGGAGGAATTAGTGATTGAAGAAACATTGTTTTCGCCTTGGAATGGTATTAAAAAATTATTTCGAGTAGATGGTGTTATACATATCAACAATCTTAACAACAACATATGGTCAAAGATAATGCAAATGATTGCCCCTGAATTGATAAATTCTAAAATTCATTATGATTCACATGTGAAAATACAGCAGCTCTCAATATTTCTGGGGTAAAACAATGTATCTGTATAAATCATTAATAACTTTGCAATACACCAAATTTTATAAATAAAATTGATGATGCTGCAAACATTTTAGAATAAATAAATAAATAATAAATTTCAGTAACTACCTACTTCAACTGATCTAGGTGTAAGTGTTGACCCTTCCCAGAGTAAATTGATCTCAGGAATGTAAAACGATGTGTATGAAACATGTTCGATACTCTCTTCTTTCTTTTCAAAGACCTTTTGCAAGATAAAATACAAGATGTTAACCATCATGCACTGAAGTACAAATAGAATAAAGCTCACTCCAAAATAATACATCAGGTCTGATAACAGAGCATATGTATTATTTTTTACCTTACCTGTGACATAGCACCAATGAAAAAAAAAAAAAAAAACAGAATGGCAATTTGTACAAAAACATTTCCTTGTTGAATGACATTTTGCATTACAATATTATATAACAACAAAGTAAATTCAGCATATCCACATATTTTGACTGGGATCACGATATCTAAAACCCTGTCCAGATCCTCAAAAGTTATTTGGCAAAAAAGTGTTGTATGCCCAAATATAGTCATGATATGCATATATGGTCATGTGATGTCATCATGACCATATTAAGGCATGTCACATGTTTTTGTCAAATAAATTTTCATAGTTTGGACAGGGCTTAAGAAAGTGTGTATCTGTAGTATGTAGACCCCCTATTTGTTTGAATCAAAATTCACTTTCTGTTGTTAAAGCCTGTTTACCTTGTAGAGTTTCGTGAGCATGTCCAGGGCAATTGTTATGTTCCCTTCAGGTGTGAGCTTTGGTCCATCTCGTTGCTCGGACAACAAATGTACCATCACATTTTTGAAAATAGTTATAAGATGTATGAAACGACCAGGCGGGAGATTTCCAATCCAGGTATCTACCATAAAGACAAACATTGACAACAATTTATGTAAAATCTCTAGTTTACATCATGCCTTGCGGAATAAAAATATGAATGTTAGCTGATACAAAATGTAGGATACATAACTAAAGCCCTGTCCAGGCTATCACATTTTATTTATCAAAAACATGTGACATGCCTAAATATGGTCATGATGACATCACATCTGGATTGCAATGTTTTTGTTGTAGTTGTCCAACGTTGTTAGTATTGACCATTGATAGACTAAACATTGTAGCAAGTACTATGAGGCAGCTAAACGGGAAATTGCAAAGAGACCTCAAAAAGAAATTGCGGGTAAACTTTAAAGATGAACCAGGAATAGATGATGGTGGTCCTATCAAGGTCAGTATTTGTTTCTTCTTCTTCCATTTAGCTAGGAGCAAACTTCATTGTTGGAGACTACTTTTCCGTTGCCTCTAGCCTTTGCAATTTTTATGTATACGGTTTGTGGCGCATGCACAATATATATGCACATATACATATATAGGCACATCATGACTATATATGGGTATACAACAGTTTTTTGTCCAATAAAATTTGACAGTTTGGACAGGGCTTAAATTTTGTGGATACTGCCCTCATTAGGTTAGTATAAAACACTAGTGTGTGGACAGGAATTTAATTCATTAGGCAACAAGTGACACTAGTAGGCCTGATATACTAGAAATGTCTCAATGGACTAAACAAATCTGAAGTATGTATATTACTAGAAAATAATCATAATTTTGTGATAAGAAAAACTACCTACCAATGACTTTTGACAATTTAGGTGAAAGATTACACAATGCTTTAGTGATGCTAATGATAGATTGAAGGTACGATTCAGGGAATTGCATTGTGGGAAATTCCAGTAGTAACAAGTAAAGGCGAAGTGCTTCTACACCAGGAGGCGACATCAATAGTGTTGGACTCAGTTGCTTATGTAATACCTCAGAAATCTGAAAATAATGGTATATAATATCATTACTTTTTTCCAAATACAACATATAGTATACTTTAAACAAAGAAATTGATGGGAAGAGAGTTTTGATACACTCCTCCTATGAAAAAAAATGGAATAAAGCTTTGTATACCAAAAATATAGACTTGCAAGAATTACTTGCACCCCCACCCCCAGTTTCCCCCCAAAAATCATTGCAAGTAGTTAAAAATCACCTAAAATCAACTTATTTTGCAAGTTAGCACCCCTTAACTGATCACCGAGCCTTCCCACTTCACCTTTGCACCCCCACCCAATCAGCAGCCCCGTTTCAAGACTTCTAGATACGCCCTTTGACCATTATGATATACACTACAATGATTTTACACTATTGAAGACAATTTGTATAAACTGCGCATTCACAATAGCAATTCAACTGTTTTACAAAAACAAAGCTTCAAAAAAGTTTTGTGGCCCAAAATCGGGCCATGTCCTGTCATATCATATTCATACATTTAATGTAAGATGGCCTAAGAGGAAAAAAAAATTAACTCCTATCCAATCCAATCCAAACTTTTGAATTATAAGGTGCATTATACGGTAATTAAAAGTGATGGGATATTCGCTGTTGGAGATAAGAATGAAATTTAATATCACTACTGAATATGTTTCTATTGTGCGTCTCACCTCTGATAAGATGTTATGTTTTTGGGAAATTCTGTTGAAGACTTTTCTTGCTCGAACAAGATTAAGTCCTGAGTCCTCTTCACTGCAATAATGATCTCTGTAACAAATCAATGCTTGTAACCAGTTTATCATTGTCATTCCAAATTTAATTCTTGAATCTCAAAACTATAAATAATAGTGATTAAAAATTATGATAAAATACGTCTCCTCCAAAATGTTCCAATTAATAATCAATTTTCTCTGGGAATGAAGGATTTTGGATGACGGTTGTGTTAGCAACCAGTATTCTCAGTCTGCCACAACGTTTAATAGTGAGTTTTCGCAAATGCAGCACGGACGTACTCTAGAACTAAAAGCAATGAACTGTAACTGTCATTGACACTCATCTGCGGTTTGATCCTTAGAAGTTTCGCAACTGAAGAACGAACGGTAGTGCGTGATGTCGGTTAAGCTCACACATGCCCTCCTTTTTATGTATCCCTAAAGTCTGCTGATTGGCTACTTGATTGGCCGTCCGTCATTGATGCGAAAGCTCACTATTAATGTTTCTGACGATCATCAGATATAGGGGCTAATCACTTTCGCCATTCATGTGACATCATCGAGCATAATCACATGATTTCAATGGACCTTTCAGAACAGGGCCAGGAATTATGGGCGTATCCTACAAACACGTGTTGTCCCACAAATAACACTGTCCTTTAAGGACCTTAGCAACAATATCCAAGGGGTGGGGCTTAAATACAGCAAATACCTTCTAAGGAATGATGCATTCAAACAAGCCGATGATGAAAACAAACTCTGGATGGCTTTTTTAACATTGTCTGGAACAACTGAAGAGTGTGATATCTCTGCAATTTCCGATATTGATTTTGAATTTAGTTGATAAATCATTTGATCTGAACATTTTTCATCCTGTTTAACATTTTTATTGCTCCTCTGGTTAGCCTTTGAGACAAAAAAAATCAGATTAATATTTATCAAGTTACCTGTATGAGTTCAGCCAATTGCAGTGGCGTATCTAGCAGGTGTGGACAAACCACCAAAAATAGCTTGTGCTTCCCAGAGTCCCCAATTGAAAATGTCTGAAGCAAAAAAATCATGCTCAAGTAGCTGCCTGATGAATTTTGTAATGTTCAGAAGTCATTAGTGTAGTGTATGTTACTAGGTCCTAATATAGCGCAACAAATACAGAACAGATATATACTGTAAGCTCTGACAAAGGGGAAACAAAGGAAAATAGAGAAAAAATTAAAAATAAAACCCAAAGAGGTTGACTTCTCATGCAAGTCAGAGTGTAACATGAGAGGGTACAGTATAAATTGAAGTGTGATTCAAGACAATTCTGTTTATTATGGCAGAATTTAAAACAGAGGAGAAATTTACAATATTAAAATTTAACACACAAGGCCTGATAGATCCATGAATACAAAAAATACCCAGATGGAAATTTAACAAAAAAAAACATATAAGAATAAATAAGTGAATATAAGTGTAAAATGAGTGAATGTGCATAAAATAAGTATAACTGAAAAATGAGTATTAATTTAAAATAAATGCCTAAAGGTGAGTATGAGTATAACAATTGAAAAAGGGTAATACAAGTGTAAGTTAGTGTATTCATTCACTGCATTGGCTAATATACTTTTCAAATTTGTTAAATAAAATAATAAAATATAACTTTTTTGTGTTTTATTGGCCATAAACCATACCTCAGAGGTGATAAAATAACAGGTAGGTCCACCAGAGTATATGTTGGTGATTAGGGATCGGCCTTTAGCATCCAAAGTATCACCAGAGAAATAGTCCGACAATGACTTGATCTCCACCAATGTTAAGATGAATTCGTATGAACCAAATATATAAAGATTACTGCTGGAAGGTATAAAGGCGAAGGTGTACCATCTGAAATAAAAAACAAGACACAACAAATTTGCCTCTGCACAACAACTTTTGACTGTCATTTTGCACCTAACAGGTGGCCTATCTTTAATTTTACTTTGACTTTTATTTATTTCTTTATCCCAGTTAAACCTCTGTTTAGCAAAGAGCGCACATATACACAGCTTTATTTGCTTAGTCCAGTAATTATAAAGATGAATGAAAACAGTGGAATCAACTTACCTTCCACATACTATCTTTTTGTCTTTTTGTTTAAGTTCTGGATGCAATTCTGACCAGCTTTCAAGAGTGTCTATCATATTCATCGAAAAGATCGTGACCTCACCATTCTAAAAATTCAGAAAAATGTAAAACATTTATCGATGGTACAGTACAGTATCTTTGATCAATTACAGGAAACTTATATTTGGGATATGTATTTTATTAGTATCTACCAGGTGTAGATTATCATTTAATAGACCAGGTATGTAATACATTTTTTATATAACAGGTGACACTGACATTTGTAAATCCAACAAGGTGTCATAGTACTACAAGTAGGAATGTTCAAATGAGCGAGAAGTAAGCTTTGAAGTAGTAGTTTACTTGTCGTACACCCTGTGTAGTGCCTGTGGAGATGTTCCTTGTATTAAGTTACTTCAACATTCGTACAGACGATAGCATCCTGAGCAGTCTCAGGATTAAGAGTTCACATGGAATGCAAAAAATATGCACTCAGGGTAACGCCACGTAGACTCACTTACTACAGAGCTCAGAAGTAAATACAACCTTTATTATGACCTCAATTTTGTTTCAAAAGAAAATTGTTAAAAAAGAGGGCCAAAAATAACATTTCCTGTAATTTGCAAAACCTTTGGAGACACCACGTTTTTACAACTGTTTACAATCCCAAGAACTTGTGTGCAAAATATCTGTTGAGACACACGAAAGTGGCAATTTTTACTTCAAGAAAAATTGCATAGTTACTTCTAAGCTTTGAACTAGCTTTGAAACAATTAGAATATTATGTCCTGGGTAAGCTTCATGTGGACACTCGTCTGCCATAACTTTACTTCAGACGGAAGGCCGTCTGTACATAACATCCATCTGTATCAACATCCAATCCAGTGAAGATCCAATGTACAGGTAGTTCTAAAATGGAATAGAAAATGTGATATTTTTACATCACTTACCAATGAGCGAAACTCTGAATGATTCTGTCCACAGGCAATGTCGGAAATTTCCTGCCCTTGCAGAAAATCTAATTCATGTGGAAATTTACAGCCTAAAACAGAAATATAAATCAGTGTTACATAAAATTCAAATTTTTCAATTACATAATTCCACATCTTATACATTGGCATATCTAGGTGATTGGGGGGGGGGGGGCTGAGGTGGGGGTGGGAGGTAGTGGCAGCTGTAGGATATATTCTTGAGCTTGAGCATGTATGCCTGAGAAAGGGGAGGGTTAGGAAGGGAGTGTCCCCTCCCAAATGAAATTTTTGTTTAAAAACCTCTGCATGGCCGGAAATGTAAGACATGTGTTGGCTTGACGTGGCCTATTTTATTTTTTTGGTAAGACTGCTTGGCGAGCTCTGGCCGATGGAGAGGGGATTGACCTCTCTGAAGGAGGGGGGAACTGCCCTTCCTCCCCACTCGGTACAGTGGCGGCGCCAGCGGGGGCAGGGGGCTTAAGCTCCCCATGGGTTTGGTCAAGCGCCCCCCATCGGCCAAAGCTCGTCGGGCAGTCGGACCAAAAAAAAAAAAGGCAAAGGCCTAGTAGTTTTCTCATCCCAGCCATCTAGAAATGGCTGGGAAATACTAATTCCTGTATCATTTGCGTATTTTATCATTTTACAGTGAGGATCCAAGATCTTAAAACTACTAAAATATAAAAAATTTAAAAAAACAGTTACGGAGACAAAACACTGCCTTGCGGAACACCAATACTTACTAACTATTGACATTACGTTATTACATTTAAATCATGTGGTCTGTCTGTCTAACATAAAATTTAAAACACATAAAATTCTAGGAGAAATCAAGCTTAATCAGTCTTTAACAATAAGTGTGGAACAATAGTGTTGAAAGTACTTGAAAAATCAATAAAAACTGACCTTACAAAGCTCTTGGTTTTTCCTGATGTTCATACACGTGTTGTGAATATAAATATGTGGGTGTGTATTATGCCAACAGAAATGAGAAGCAAGATACAGGCAAATATATATAAGTTAGATAAGCAATAGATTACCTCTTCCAATATGCACTCCAAGTTGTCCGAATGCATTGCTTCCCCAGCAGAACACAGCGCCACTAAACGTCAGAGCGAGGGAGTGATCACCTCCGCAAGATATTTGCTTGATTGGCAGACCGCTCAAGCATGCAATTTCAGTGGGCACAGCACAGGTGTTGTAAAGATGAGTGGTGAATCCCAGCTGGAGTCTGCTGTTGTCACCCCAAGCAAACAGCTTGCCACCTGTATGCAAATTCTTTCATTACAGAACATACATGTAGATACCACATTGATTAGCATAATTCACACTTAGGGATACATTATCACTATGACAAGTGGTAAAACATTTAACAACAAATCCATCCCCAATATTGAATCATAGAAATTATTATTTGTAGTGATTAAAGTATGATACAGTATTACTATTATTATTAATATATTACTAGTATTACTGCATTGTAAAGCATCAATATCTAATACCAAATAATGATTTGAATTAGGTTCTAATACAAAACATCATGTAAGCCATGTTTTTCTTGAATATCAATTATTATTCGGTTAAATTTTTAAGATTTTCGTAACTCTATTTTAACTGCTTTTTAAGAAAACAAATGAATATAATTTTAATTACTTTTTGCAAGAGCCAGTGTGTGCTTTGATCCACAGGAGACTTGGACGATGAACTCCATAGATAGAGAATGTATAACACTGGAAAAAAAGTAAATTTGTTACAGTACTTGTATGGGAGTAGAGCTATAGGTTTATCTATTAACTCCACCCCTAGCAACACTGCAGTGTTCATACAGTTTTTTGGAGGCTTCAGTACAATTCTTATTTAAGAGAGGTGCCTTTTTGAGAAAACCACTTATATAATGTGTTGAGACAGACTTGGTCTTTTGCAAGATGTTACCGTACATAAAGGTACGGTACATCTGGCTCTTAATCGAGAGGCAAGTATGGAGTCATTTACAATATTTTATAAAGCATGATAATTCAATGTTGTAGTAAGTGCATTTTCTCATGGATGTGCAGGGGCGGATCCAGAGATGTCCGAAGGGGCCCGAAAGTGGGGCCGATTGAGATAACACTACCCTAGAATTCCGGAGTATACCCCCTGCAAAAATGTTGGTGTTCTAGACACCCAAAAATAACCTCTGAGGCACTTTAGGAGATAATTTTTTCTTTTTGCTTTCCAGGGGGTGGGGAAGCCAGGGCCAGCCCTACCCACCTAAGTCTGCCCCTGATGTAAAGGGGAAAACATTATTTTTCAATTAGCAAAATCACTGAATTTTTAAAAATATGTCTACATCTGAACATAATATAATTGCAAAAACAGATGAATATTTTAATGTAGGATAGTGAATTTAGAGAACTTTTTTTTTGGTGTCTTGCGGAGGTTTACCTTGGCTTCGGTCTGTTGTTGCTCGCTGAACCATGACCACATTGACCTTTTGAATCATGACCCCAACTAATTATATGACCTTTATTACTTAAGACCACACTGTGTCCATCCCCACAGGCAGCCTGCACAATAAAGAATGTATCCAAAGAAGACATACGCTCTGTGTGGAGAAAATAAATTTATAATTATAAAGAATTCTGTAGAATATATCGTACTGTATATAACAATTTTATGAATAATAATATAACAACAATAATATAATAAATTATAGGCCTACTAATACATTTATAATTAGAACAGCTTCATTTGAAAAAAAAAATCATGTAGATTGAAAAACATACCTGGTTTGCCATTACCACCATTATTAACATAAACTTTTCCATCACTTAAAACAAAAACAGTCTGCTTCAAGCCGCAAGCTATTTGCTGAATGGAACGATTCCTGAACGACAGAACCCCATTTGGTGTTCTTGATATCTGCGGATCATTATAATTTGTTTTGCCAAATAATGCAAAAATCATTCCCAGTAGATAATGCAGCAGTTTAGACAATGAAGACATTAACCTTGTGAAATTAGTCGATGTTCCATTGGCAGCTGGTATCTGCTGATCATTAAAACTTCCCACATCCAAGTCCAATGAAAAAACCTTGGATGTCATCATACACAGTAATTGAACTTTACACCAGGAAAACAGGAAAATTACACCAGTCACCCTGTCAAACGGAAAGATACTATTACTGCTCTGCCAAAACCAATGGTATATTGATGAGTATGTTTATTTTATTTAATATAATAATACTGTGCTATAATTAAATCAATTTTTGGGGGTGGCTTTATTGGGTGAGGCTTACGTAAATGGACCCAGGACAGAGATTGAAACAGTTTAGTTGTTGATGATTTATCCACCAATTTAATGATTTAAAAAAAAACCATATATGCCTATAGCACAGGAGGGGAAAGTGCGGCCCCACAGTGATTTTGTTGCAGATAGCGAAAAATAAATTTAAAACCCTGTGTGCGGCCACCCAACCGTATTTGGCTAGAAAACCCTGTTTTTTTACGGCCTTAAAGTGGTATAAAAAAAAAATTTGGTTTGCGTGGGCCAAACACCTCCTCCCCCACCCCCACATTATACACGCAAAAAAAATTGTATCCAAACTGCATCAGATTCAAATTTAGATTTCCATAAAACAATCATTCTTAATAACATTCGTCTCTTTTTACCCTCATTTTAGCCTACTATGTGTATATATAAATATAGCCTACGACTAGTATAAAATTAATAGCGTTCGATTTTAGATACTTGCTGTTTTTCCCAAGAATCTGTTGTGCGACTTCAAATGCTTGTCAAATGTGAGGAAACAAGCCTACAAGAGGAACATAGGTTTTTTTATCATGTTCAAACGGTTTCCAAACTGTTTTTGCCCTCCACAACTCACTTAATTTACGTCCGCTACAGTTGTAAGTAGAATTACGTCTTTTAAACAGGTTCGACGCTGCTGAATTAAAACAATGTATTACTTTGTAATTTCCAAAGTTTCGAATTCTGCCATTGGCATGTATGACAGGCTTTGGGAATTTCCCATCTTGAGCAAGCATTAAACAGAGGGCGCTGTTCACTTATATAAAAAAATAATCACCCCGGCCAATGCTTTTCTCTACTGTTGTTTAAGATATTTACAGTAAACATATAAATAAAAGATTGTTCAATATCTTCCATTCACGATTTAATAATTTCTGTTCCATCCAAAAATAAACAGATTGAACGTTTTCATATAAAGCTTTAGGACCAGTCAAACTAATAAAGAAAATGCAATGAATGTCCAGACTATCAAATATTATTTGACAAAAAAAACAGTTGTATGGCCTTATATAGTCGCGATGTGCCTATATATGGTCATGATGTGATGTCATCATGACCATATTTAGGCATGTCCCATTTGTTTTGTCAAATAAAATTTGATAGTCTAAACAGAGCTTTAAGTCCTGTCCAGACTATCAAATTTTATTTGACAAAAACCTGACATGCCTAAATATGGTCACATGATGATGACATCACATCATGACCATACATAGGCATACAACAAAAAAATTTGGTAATCTGGACAGAGCTGTTATAGATACACCACACTACAAATCATAGACGCTGTAATTTATGACTCCATCCTTTGTCTTTGAACGTTCACACTAATTCATTTGAATATATAATATAAAATATAATACAGTATATATATACATATATATAATTAACAAAATGATAAAACCAAAAAAACTGACTCAAATATTTTCTACAGCAATAATAAAAATAACAATAATAATAATCATAATAACAAAAATAATTATTAATAATACATAATTAAACAATAGTTGTTATTAATAACTAATAATAATAATAATAATAATGAAGTATAATACATACTCCAAGTGTCGAAATGCACGCCATCGTGTTGAATCCCAACACGATGGCGTGCATTTCAATACTTGGAGTATGTATTATACTTTCATATTTGAGATTAATCAGTGGACCTTTCGTTTTTCAATAATAATAATAATAATAAAAATAAAATTTGAAAAAAATAATAATAATAAAAATTATAATAATTAAAATCAAGATGAAAATTTTTGGATATGATGAACAATGATAAACTAAAAATTGATTTTAACGGATTAATAATATTTTATACTTATGTAAATTATGTTAAAAAAAGTAAAACCAAATACAGCAGAGAATTTGAAGATTTAATACAACCTTCATAAGCTATAACCTTATCGTAAATACAGTCACATATCTTACACATTTTTGAAGTAATAAAATCTACATTATTAGCACATCTTTGTTGATAAATCTTAATTCTCCTGACCTGAACGCTGTCAGAGCAATCTCATCGAATGTTGAGATTATAAACAAACCCATTTCCTCAGAAACATTTTGTAAACATCGGCATATGTGTAGTTAAAACAGTTAAAATTTAATATTTTTGACTGGCCTTGCAAACCATAACAAAGTTAAACACATAAAACAAACAAAAGCTTCAAAATAATGTTATCACATACACACTACTAACTTTCAATCTCCATGGGCCAGGGCAGCAGAAGTATTTGGTGATATTTATTCCTCCAGGATAATGCCAAATTGTTGTTTTTTTCCATTAATTAATGATCTAATCAAATTT
Source organism: Anneissia japonica (assembly GCF_011630105.1). Taxonomy (NCBI): domain Eukaryota; kingdom Metazoa; phylum Echinodermata; class Crinoidea; order Comatulida; family Comatulidae; genus Anneissia; species Anneissia japonica. The sequence continues at coordinate 2,772,173 of NW_022716829.1, forward strand.
TATCTAAGTCAACAATTTTTCAATGCCATGGATTTGACGTAGGCAAATTCAATTGTACAAAGAATAGTAAATCAAGGCTTGAAGTTAAAGTTGCAGAATTTAGTTGCAATATGGACTATTAAATCATCAGTACAAATCAATACAACGAAAATGACACTTTTAAATTATTTAGACTAATACATTTATAAACCCTGCTTCTCTTGATAATAGATATTTTAATAGAAAATATTTTAAATAATGAATTAATATAATTTTTATAATTACATTTACAATACAGTTTACTCAAATTACATAAATAGTTTTAGTTTTTATAGTTTATGTTAGTTTAATTATTCTATTCACAGAAATTAATAAAATAAAAAAAAAAACAACAACAATAATAATAATAATAATAACAATAATTATTGTATAATAAAATAACAATAGTGTTTGTGATTTCAGTGAACTTTGGTATTTTCCTTTCATTATTTACAATTCAAGATACAACAAAAGTCATGTAACAATGTGAGACAGCACCAACCCTACATTTGATGTTTATGTCCACAATTTCATGTGACAAATAAATGTGATATGCCCATATTTGGGTATAATATGACATCATCATGTCCATATATGTGCACATCACACAATTTTATCACATAAAATTTAATGTGGACAGAGCAGTATCAATACTATCAAATTTTAAGTGACAAATGTATGTGATTTGCCCATATATGGGTATTCATATATGCATATGCATTCATATATGACATCATCGAGCCCATATATGGGCACATTACACAATGTTATCACATAAATTTTTATATGTGGACAGAGCTCTATCAATACTATCAATTTACATGTGACAATGTATGTGATTTGCCCATATATGGATATTCATATATGTATATGTATTCATATATGATATCATCATGTACATATGTGGATGTGATATGACCTCATCATAGCCATATACAGGCAATTCACACAAATTTGTTATATAAAATCTGATAATGTAGATGAAACATTACACTAGTCCAAATCCTTGTGCATTTTCTACAGCCATTAAGAATTTTTCTCTCATTTTTTCTTTGCTTTCATACATGGGCAAATCCAACAGGTTGAAGCAGGTGTGAGCAACGGGAAGGAAGTCGGTACTGCCAAACACCGGCTGGATTATCATTTTGACCTGAGACATTCCTCGCACCGGAATCCTGTCGCTACCAGTTAGAAACACTGAGGAATTAATAAAAAACAAACAATGTCATTTCATTTATGAAACATCCAATGATAAAGGAATGAGGATGCATACGTGGTAGTTGGCATGCATGCATGGTCCTCTGGATAGGACAGTTCTATTATATTCAATACAATGGTATTGGAAGGTAAGCATCTTAACCATCGAATTACAGCACCATTCCAAAATGCATACTCATCATTGGCTGTCAAAATGTGGAGAGGATGTATCAAAGTTGTATTAAAAATAATCTATCCAATGATTCACTGATTGATGTTCAATGAGTTAAGTAGTTATATTATATTTTAAAATTATCGATGATGATGAAAAATATAATACACACCCAAAAATTTCCTTTTTTGTTCAATAGTAAGCTCATGAAAAACTTCCCAGAAAAATCTAATTGTCTCATTGTTTTTATGATAAATGGACTTGTACTCAACAATCTGTAAATGAAAACACAAAAACTTATTCACATGTTTTTTTCTCCTGGAAATTTTTTTAAAAAATTACATAGAAAATAATAATGAGATAATGCATAACAAAAATGACAAAATGTAAAATATGTTAGCTTAATCTGTTACTTACATGTTCAAATTCTTCCCAATCATAATTTTCATTGCCAACAACCATAGCCATAAGCTCCTGCGGGTGGAACAGCTGCAACACTGGTCCACCACAGACCTGTAAGAACCCCTCTGCAAAAGCACTATATTGATCCTTCACTGATTCATTGAAGATATAGTCAATATACAGGTTCACATACTCCTGTCTGAAAATTTATCACAATGAAAAGTGTTTTTACTTACACTTATTCATTTTTTATTTTTATTCCCTAATCATTTTGGCCTATATTTTAAGATAAAATATCACACAGATCCTAAGCCTAGAAAAGACATGGTATTCTACAAAATGAGAAAATCTTATGTAACTGATGTTTTGAAGATTTAATTGAAGGGAAGTAGAAGTGAAAATAGGGAGAAATTGGATGCTAAATGTTAATTTTAATGTTGACATGGACAATTTGTTCTCCCTAGTGAAAAATATTTTTGAATATATTAAAATATGAAATGCTAGGAGTTAACCTTCTTCACATCTCCCAGCACTTACGGAGAGACTTTGTTTATACTTTGTTGCGCAAACTTATTTTTGTAAAGATCATCAGATGATCAGATGAGGACAGAAAAAATGAAAGGAAATTTCTTTTTTCCTACTTAGCAAATAGTTTTGCCAAAAACGTTCAGACGGAGGAAAAAATAAAAATAAAATGTTGGTGAATGTAAACAGTGTAGTAATGGGATGATTAAATGCTTCAAATTTATATCATTGGGAAGAAATATACATATCTTATTTTTAGAGATTTAAAGGCAGCAGCGGGCATAAAAAATATAAAGAAAAACTTTTATTTTTTTCTGAAAATTCCATTCTTTTCGTGGCGCCGGGTGCGCTAATTGGCCAAAAATTAAATTTTATTTTTATTCCCAAATCATCAATATTTGCGGGCGGGTGGGTTCGCTAAACAAGGTACAAAAAAAGCCTCGCCTAATGGTACATATTAATATGCGTTTATACTGCATTCTAACATTGTTGGAATCATTGGTTTCAATAAAAATTAAAGCATTGTCCACACTATAAAATTTTTTGTGACAAATATCTGATTTGTCACATAAAACTTATAGTGTGGACGGAACCTAAAGCTCTGTCCACACAATAACATTTTCTTTGACGAAAAACTGTTGTATGCCCATATATAGTCATGATGTGCCTATATATGGTCATGATGTGATGTCATCATGACCATATTTAGGCATGTCACATGTTTTTGTCACATAAAATTTGATAGTGTGGACAGGGGCCTAAGAGATTAAAGATGGCAAGCTGGTTTACTTGTTGTGAATCGTAACACGAACATCCTTTCCTCCAGGTATCAGCTCGATAGTTTCCGTTTGTCCAAATGCTTCCTCAGAAATTTGAAAGTCAAGGTCGAACACTTCCTCAAGATTGGGGTCTTCATAGTCGAGTAATGCTTCCATACTTGAGGCTACAATGGGGTCCAAGTGCTTCATGTCTTCAAGGTTAACTGGCCTAAAATAAAATATAATAAATAAAATACAAATTAATACATTTTATTTTGTATTTTATGTAATTTTATGATCATAGTGTTACAAACTTTGACCTTTTAGTTTTATAGAATATAATTAGTTGTATCCTGTTATTTGAACTTGAAAAAGACACAATGAGGAAGTCCAAACATCATTCTTTTTTTTCTTAGCGTTATTTTTTTTTAAAGTATTTATACCAAATGTACTCTTTATTATTTCATTGTAATATAGAATAAAATAGTACTTTGCTTTTGATAATTATGTTTGCCATGTAATATTCCAAAACTTATAATTGGATATCATAAAAGTTAATGATTTTGGTTTCTATATTTGGCATTCTCCAAAAAAACCATCATCCAAATAATGATTTATTCATAAGATAGAAAGAAAAACTTACCTTTGTAAAAGTTTCTTGTAAAGTGCTAATGAGAATGGAAGATCGATAATTGTGTGATTATAAATTGCAAGTCCGGCAAGAATTCCCACTAAATGAAACATTGATCTTTCCTCAAACGACTGCCGACAAATAAGAACCAATCAGCAGATAAAGAATTAATTTATTCATGTCTTGATATTCATATACAATTATTTTTAAAACCATATTTATAGAGCGTTACCCTTCCAGCGTATCCTAGAAGGTCGGCTGATATCCGGGGACCCCATTAACTAAATGAAACAATGTGATACTTTACCAGCCAAGTCTCTTTATGAGGTTTAGAGAGTAGAGTTGTTTTTAGTCATGAGAAAGTTCTGCTGTTAGGAATTGAACCCAGGACCCTGAGATTAGAAAGTGAGCATCTTAACCACTAAGCTATTCAACTCCACTCTGTAATTTATAATGATAGTGGAACAACACAATAATGTTGCAAACAATGATGTAATGTTACAAAATAGCATATGATGTAATGTAACTAAAAAAAGAATATTATGCAATCATTCTCATTTGCATGTGAAATGTTGTACAGCAACAGTATTTTAACATACCTTTGAGTTGAACCATATAGTAGAATTATTACTGTAAAACTTAAACATTCCAAACTTTGGATCAAGAATCTCTTTAAAAATCAAGAGAAAGAACTCCTGCCGAAAAAGATAATAATAATTGATGTAGTAATAAATTATTTAAATTTACTTTATTAGATTTATTGGATAATTTTCCAAAAACTGTATTTTTTAATACACTCAGAAATGTAAGTGTGATAAAGGGCTCATCTGCTATACCTTTTTAACTCCTCCTACATCCATTGCTTCCTCACCCATAAAGACAACCCTTAGTGGCTTCTTTAGGTCTGTGGTGCCTTGCTTGGACAACTGGTCTAGTGTTGTGTGTAATATAGCATCTCGTCGAATATACAAAACCAAGCATGGATTGACTGGGTCTATAAAACTAGGTTGCAGCATGCTTTGGAAATTCTGTCTATGTACATTTTCCAGTGCAAACTGTTGAAAAATATCAGAGAGAAATAAAATTCCCTTAAACTCATCACAACAGCCTTTACTCAATACACCCGTCTTACTAGTTGTATTCTAATGATCCCCTACCCACTTTCTGTTACACTTATTCCATTCCTTAATTTCCCCGTTCCTTTCCTGCCCTTCCCTATCCTTTCTTCATCTACTTTTCCATCCCTTTCTTCCTATATTCATTCGTGCCTTCTCTTACTCATCCATTACAGTACCCTCTCACTACTATTCATCTTCTAGTTACCTGCATTTGAAATGTGGCATCCAGGTGAAGTATTATTGTCTTTGCATTCCCATCAAATATGAAAGGATAGTTACAGAAAGTAAACAATCGGATCTACAAGAAATATACACACTTTCTAAATATCAACCCAAGTACATAAATATAATAGTAAACTATAGCAGTCACTCCATAGAGTACCTAACTGTGCCAGAATGCCAAACAACAGGCAGGCCGTGTATGGGCGATTCCATTATTTTCTTTTATTCTCAATGGTATATAAAATGGAATTTCCATGGCCTTGTCCTTTCCAAAATTTAATCATCTCTTTCTTAGATTATTATGTACTATTCCACTAACTTTTGAGATGAACCATTCCTTAGTTTTTGAGTAATCTTTATAATAGACAGACAGATAGAGAGTGGTGAATACATTTATAACCTCCATGGCGGAGATAAAAATGCCAGATTTATATCACACACATTTTACATCACATAGCTAGGCCTCTATGCTCTCACATTATTACCGCGGTCATATGATCTAAATAAACCGCATGCAACACACACACACAGATTGCTCTATAATGTTGCAGCATGTTATCATCATACCAGCCACCACCACCTCTACCAGGTACTTACTTAAGTTCCTGGATACTTACATGATCAGTCTGTTGCCTCAGCCAAACCATATAGTGCTGACGAAGCACATCTTCATCGGTAATTTCAGGAATGTAAAATAAATAATACGGAACAATCTCTCCCTTAGCAATATTCACCTATCAATACAATATGTTTTGTAAATTATTTACTGGGCAATCTATAATGATACTAATAATAACAATAATAATAATAATAATAACAACAATAATAATAATAATAACAATAATAATAATAATAATAATAACAATAATAATAATAATAACAATAACAATAATAATAATAATAATAATAATAATAATAATAATAATAATAATAATAATAAAAATAAATGAAAACTTGTGGCACTCATGACCTTTGTGTATTAACAACCGGAGAAAACATCAATAAATAGTGATGTTTTCAAGTTATTCTTGAAACTGTTCAGACTAGAAGATTATTTAACTTTAATCTAAATTAATAAGGATGCTAGTTCTTTAATTATTACACATAATTGCTCTAAAGTATATTACACAAATACAAATTAAATACAAATTTGTGTTTAATTTACCGGTAAATAAAATTGACAATGTTATGATCACTTGATCTATATCAGCACAACATGCTACACCCTCCTTTTACAGACGAGCATCGATAGTCTCCCTAGATACCTGCTGTAGATACCCCTTAGACGAGACTGTTTTTACACCTTGTTTAGCAAACCCACCGAACGCAGATATTGATGATTTCAAATAAAATTAAAATTTCATTTTTGGCCAATTAGCACACCCGCCGATATGAAAAATGGAAATTTCAGGAAAAAAAACATTTTTTTGTTATTTTTATTACGCCCTCTGCTGCCTTGAAATCTCCAAAGATAAGATATGTATATTTCTTCCTAATTATATAAATTTGAAGCATTTAACCATCCCATTTTACATTTACCAATAAAATTTTATTTCTATTTTCTCCGCCATCTGGATGTTTTTGGCTAAACTATTTGCTAAATAAGAAAACAAAATTTTATTTTTATATTCATTCCGCCCTCCTCCGATGATCTTTAAAAAAATAAGTACGCAAAACAAGGAATAAAGTAAGTCTCACTTTACCCTGTGTAGTTTATCGAGCACATTCATTGATATTTCCACACTGTGCTCAAGCACACTGTTTGGATTCTGGTGTAAATAAACGACTGCTTTCTTGTAGATTGTTAGAATCCGGTTCATGTGCCGTGGTTGGAAACTTGCCCACCACGTATCTGAAAAGAGTTAAAGTTAAATAATTTAATTACAAGTATTGTTTATGAATTATTATTGGTCTAATTTTAAAAGAAAGACGACAATAACAACGATAATAGTAACGATGATAATGATAATAAGATTAGGTCAATTAAAGTATTCCACTGTTTTTTGTTAATCTACACCCCTCCCCTTCCCATGAAGAAGCAGACGCAGAGTCATCGCTTGTACAACAGAAGAAAATCCCCCGGTTTTTGTTGCCTAAAGAGAATATGCAGTTCTTAATGATCACATGGGAATGTTGTACACAGAATCAAAGGTATTTCACTTAACCTGTATTTCACAAGAATAGAACCTAAGACACAGAATCAAAGGTATTTCACTTAACCTGTATTTCACAGGAATAGAACCTAAGACATGAATAGTTCATAGTGCACACACACAGTCATTACCACCCAGTTTTACCCAACTGATCTGTTGTTCTAACAATAAAATTGTTGTCATTGTCATACAAATCAAATCCACATACCGATCACCTTGGCTCCAGCACTTGATAATCTTGTTAACGACAAACCAATGCTTAAAATTGAATCAAGGTACATGTCAGGATATTGCATTGTGGGACATTCCATCAGTAACAGGTAGAGTCGAAGCGCTTCTATGTCAGGGGGTGAAGTTGGTAATGAGGGACCGAGATTCCTAAATATTACCTGAGAAATCTGAAGAAAAATACAAAACTTCAAATATAAACTTGTAAACTACTGTAATAGGTATAATTTATGATCATCAGATATCAATACATAAAATACACATTAAATAATGTTCAGGATCTTGATCTTAATTTATATTGAAGAATTTTTTGGATTTAGAACTAGAAGTACAGTATGAACTTTAAGGCCAGGCTCCGGAGGAAAAAATGTTTTATATGTTGTACAACTGATTTTTCTGAGATAAAAAAAAAATTTTTTTGGAATATTTAAAATCCGGGAGGAAAAGGGGCATAACCACAATTTTTTCAACCTTCTTCTTCTCCCAGTTTTTAAATATTCAAAAATCTGTATCTCATTAACTGCTTCCGATTTTTTTTGTCAAATATACATTTTGTGTCTCAGAAAAATCAGTTCTACAACATATCAAAAAATTGTTTTCCTCCAGAGACTGGTTTTAAGTATGCCACATAGATGTTAATTTTGTCACATATGTTAATTTTGTCACATATGTTGACATCATTTTAAGGATTTAAGTTTGTCACATATGGAGACTTGCCTTTGATAGGATGTTATGCTTGTCACCTAGCATTTGTAGTTGTTCTCTTGCTTTGTCTAGGTCCACACCATGATTCTGACGACCACAACCATAGTGTCTGTCTTCACTAATAAAATACAAAAACAGACATCTGTATGTATTATGCTTTACGGGCCCCAGATGCTGGGGCTTTGGGCTGCACAGGGTGCCGATGGGGCTCTGAGGGACGTTCCGTGGGGTATTTTAATGCCCTTTTTACACATTCCAATACTAAGTTCATGTATCGTGATTTGACCCCAAAAAACCTTACTTAATGTTAACTAAGATATCCCTAATAAACATATTACAATAAATATCAAACAAAACGACTCAATTAAAATCAAAATGCCCCAATCACCCGGCAGACTTTGGCTTGGAAAAGGGCATTGGTTATTCGTTTGTAAAAAAAATTATTTGAATTTTCTGGGGGCGCCCTTGAGGCTCCGGTGCCCTGGCTTTAGCCAGTGAGTGCTCATAGCCATTACGCCACAGAGATGATGATAATGACGATAATGATGATGAAGCAGCACAGTAAAAATTAACAACAATTAAACAATTAAAAATAATAATAACCCATTATCATTAATAGACCACCACCACTAGAACTAAGCATTACCACCATCATCATTATTATCAGCATCAGCACCAGTACAATAATCATCACCACTGTCAGAGAGACAAACACACTATTTTTACAGACTTTGAGACCATGAAGCATAATCGGACCCCTCCAAGGCGAAATGTTTAGACTTACTCAGTCAGAAAGGAATTATTAAGACAAGCTTGAGAAGAGAACCGTTCTTTTATCATTGCATAGATGTCATCAGGAGCAGGGGTCCCATTTGAAGAATCTGCTAAGCTCTTTATAAATTGTTCATCTAACCGATAAATAGCACAGTCTGGAGTTGGAAGACGATGATCCACAGGCTCGCATTCATACTAAGTTGAAAAAAAATTATTTATTAATTTTATTTTATTTATTAAGCTTCATCACTACACACAGGCTACAGGTGATGGTGGGTAAAAGTGCCCTAATTGTTTTACCTTATCTAATATTTATGTATGATTTGATTTCCAACAACAAATATTAAAACTGTATGTTAAAATGGCAAAAATGTACCTGAGGCTGAGATGCAACACAAAAGCAATGATGTCCCCCACTGTATATGTTCTGTATCACCATCCCCTCCCCTGCCTCAAAGCCCATAGGTGTTTGTTCTGGCCCAATTGGCACCCACGGGCCATTGACAGTCAATGGACTGGTGCTAGGGTTCCATGACCCAAGGCCTAACTGTCCATATTCTGATGACCCAAATGAGTATATTCTACCTGAAGAAAGCACAAATGCTAATGTGTGTTCTCTGAAAGAAAAAATTGATAACGGGGAAATAATTACGTTAATAATTATAACAGGATATTAACAAAACAACTGTAGGACATATCTTTCATTTCCTTTTTTTATTTCATTAGGCACAAGTGCTAAGGTTATGCCAATAAGCAAACTTAATCATTGTCCTATGTGGCATATACATTAAACAACAGGGACTTAATCGACCTGTACACCAGGGTAACCCCCTAGTCTTCTCAAAGGATGTCTGTGTTCTTTAAAGTGCACATGAGCCAAATGCGTACACTTGGCCTACGCTTTAAAGTCCGTCCGTATCCGAGAAGACATTCCACCACCATAAACATTGGCGAGTTAGCCGTTCAAACCAGCGCCGATGTTAGAGTTGAAGGTTACGGTGGCCCGACTTAAAATGGAGTGGAGTTAAACAGCTTAGTGTTTAAGATGCCTTCTAATCTCAGGATCCTGGGTTCAATTCCTGTCACCGCAGGACTTTTTATCGTGACTAAAAACAACTCCAATCACTAAGAATGATAAAAGTATCACATTATTTCATATATATAAGAGGGATCTTGAATATCAGCCAACAATCTAGGTACACTGGAAGTGTCACTCACTATAAATATGGTTAGAAAAACAAAAATATTCTATAATGGAGGGGTAACTCCATAACAAATTGAGAAATATTCCACACAATCAATGGAATACCAACCTTCCACACACAACCTGTGTCACCGTACTTCCCATCAGTTCTAGAACTTTCTTTGGATTGATTTCATCTGCATTTGAATTGTGGCCTAGCTGGCCATAGGTACCATCACCAAAGGTAAATACTCCACCATTCTGTTAATTAAAAAAAAAAAAAACAAAGAGCATATATAGCATAACTGTATATAAAGGTCACTCTATTACTTGCAATTAACAGTCAAGTGAAATGAAATAATTTACCGAAGTCAGCATAACAGAATGGTTTTCCCCACATGCCATGTATTTAACATGTTGTGATCGAAGACTCTTTAGGTGAGTAGGAGCAAAACGATCTGTAAAATGATAGGTTTGAAAAAAGTATTGAAATAAAGCAATAGTCAAAAGATTCTCATCGATACTTTATCCAAAATAGAGGAATATAAACATTAGTATTTAATATTATAATAATATGCTATTGCTGCAACTAAGAATTTAAATGCCAATAAAGCATATAATAAATCAAAAATAATTGAAGTGGTACAAAGCAAAATAGAAACAGGGAACGATAAAACATGTATTTAAGCTGTGGTATAGTTGTTAAGGTGTTCAACCTCCAATGTAATATTAAGTCATGTAGTCAGACTTAAGTCATATTGAAGTCTCAAGTCTATGTGCGTAACTTAAAAATACAAAAATTACATTACATACTTTATACTGTACTGTAATATCAAATCTGTATCTAAAAACCACTAATCTATCCTAAAAGAAAATAAATTTAACTCGGAAACAAACACAGAGTAACTAACAATATATAACTAAAATCCACCAAAAGCAGTGGTTAGATAATGCTTGGCCAATGCAATCCCAGTCAGGTTTAAATCAATCCATTACCTTACATATTGCCATCAAAGTTAGAACGTACACAGACTCAATGCTATGCAACTGACCTTTTCTGTCATTGAGGCCAAGCTGACCAGACTTGTTGTATCCCCAACCAAATATTGTCCCACTGAAAGTTAAGGCAAACGAATGCCTCCCACCACACGTGATCTGCTTAAAGGCAAGTCCATTCAAGCAACGTAACTCAGTTGGGTCAGAGAATACTCGTTTTGGTGACCCAGATCGCCCCAGCTGTCCAAAATTGTTATCTCCCCAAGAAAATATTTTTCCATCTGCAAAGATAAATAAACCATTCTGATCCTGGATAAAGACATACTTCACTGCAATAGCAACATGATAACGATAGAAAAAATACATTTAATCAAATAATCAGTCACTCTAATCAATCAATCATTCAACCACATATCACTTTTTTTCAATCACATACCACAAAAATCAACATCTAATAAATAATTAAAATAGAAAATTATAAATTTCAAGTATAAACAAAATTGTACTATTTTTTTTCTCTGAACATATTTACTGTACAAGCATCATCATCTAAAAGTACAAACTTATAAAATTGATGTCTGTATCAAGACATAACAAACTGACATTCATGTTGCATGTATATATACCACCAAACTGCCACAAAAAACCCAGTGTAAAAAATATTTTTCAGCAGAAAATGTAATCAGGGTTTGTACATTTTTAAACAAGCAAATTTCCAGAACTTTCCGGTACTGGAAAATGCTAATTTGTTTTTCCAGGACATTCAAGGAATTCAAGGACGCATATGAACCCTGTGTAATGTTAGCATTCCTGGAATGAATGGCTGCCAAAATTAGCTAGTTAAAAAATTGTTGATCAGTTAGAATAAATTATCAGGCTGTGTAATTTGTAGAGCCCTAGGGTAACTTTGCCCATCTCGTTTAACAGAGCAACTGAATGGTAGTCCTTTGATGAGATCTGTTTTTATTATTGGCGTAGATTATGAAGCTGACAGGATTAGGAAATGCTAATAAGTAGTCATGGTGATAGGAAGGCATTCAAAATTAGAATTTATTAAATAAATGATTCTTAACATATTTAAACGGAAATTGCTTTCAAAAGAGCATGTCCTTCTAAATGTTAATGTTAAATCTATGAGCAACACATAAGATAAGAATATATTTAACTATTTATATGAAGCTACTAGATAAATGTGTATGCAATAAATGTTACAATAGGCCTAATTATTTGTAATAATGATCACAATCCATCAACATTTTTATTTAATTTTATTTTAATTTCATATTTTTCTTTGGCAAATCTCTCACTTGTATACTGTAAAGCATTGTACGTCAAACTCAATCAAATTGTCTACATGTGATTTTTTTATAAATTCAATTTCAATTTTCAATTTCAAAATAAATTTATTCCAAATCTTTTCAAAGCATAGATAAACAGTACAGATATAAAAAATGGAAATGGAAAGGGCAACTACAAACAAGCAGAGCTTTACACTTGTGGCGCCCGAAAAAAAAGTAATTAAGATACTATTTCAAATTGCCAAAGTAAGTCAAGGTATACATTTTAATTAAAGCACTTTCATATCATAGATCATGATAATAATAATAATAACATACAGTATTATTATTTTCATGGTTACTATTTATTACTATTATTATTTTGCAATGTAATGTTGAGAGAGCAGCTTAGCTCAGTCGGCTAATCTGGTGGTACCACTGTGTGTGCGCTGAACCGTGGAGATCTCTAGGTCCCCGGTTCAATTCACATCGCTGCCTCTCCTTGTGTTTCAGCTAGAGGGCTGAAATTCAAGTTACAATTAGTGCACCGTCTATTTTTTTTTTTTCCATATTCATCATCTTCACTACTATCAGCACTAACCTCTTTGATCACTCCGAAAAACAGCTAAAATTTCTTGTGAATGTAGAATTGTTTTTACCTTTTGTTAGAGCTAATGTATGATGCAATCCACAGGAGACTTGGACAATAAAGTGACTTGATAAAGACTTGATAACCCTAAAAAAAAACAATGACTTAGACTTACGTCAAGAGCTTAAGATTGCTTTTCAGAATTATGTCTATCAGGCTCAACAATGTTTGATCAGATATTTGTTTGATGAAGAAGAGCATTGTCAAGTCTTCAACAGACATCGTGGAAAAACACATGATTTGTTTGATACACATGAGTGGCCTGCTTCGTTCCCTGACAGATTTTACCGTGGCCCCCAAAGGCTGGGCCAGGCCTTACTTATAGCTGGACTTGGAACCCAGCCAGCTCACTACTGCTGATGCAGCATACATTATCTGACTGCTTTATAGCAAATTCACAAAAGACAAAATGTTACATTAAATATGTGCTAGAGAAACTTTAGCAACCAATAGTTAGCTACCATATAACATTAAAATATCAAAAATATATAATATTTTGAATAGATGTGATTGTGGTTACCTTGGTTTAGCTCTAGACCTAGATTGAAGGTCTGCTAAACTTTGAGCACACTGCCCCTCAATGTTCCTGCCCCAGCTTAACAACTGTCCTTTGTTATTGATAACAACATTATGAGCATATCCGCAAGCAGCTTGTCTGATTGAGAATGTTTCCAATGCTTTTATTTGCTCTAGTGATGGAAAATACAACAAAACACTAATACGCTATGCTCCTCATTGTATGATGTTTCATAGCTATGTTGAACTAAACAAAAATGTATTTGAATTACTTGTTTTATTGGTATTGGATTTGGGACAGATTGGTTCAACAGTTTTGTTTCAAACCATTCATTGTGAATTTTACTTGTAGGATGTTGCGTCACTGAATGTATTTGTCTGTGTGCAATGAAGCATGATGAGGTTACATCAAATTTGCCGGTGTAGTTAGAACAGCGAGATGTAAAATTAGTGATGCTGCCTCAACACTGGATTTTGGATTCTCATCTTCCAAACTTCAAACAACCTATTAGTTTTTTGTTATTTTTAAAATAAATAATTATACCTAATCATTATTCAATTCAATTTCATTGTGCTTCAAATGCCATCAAGGGCCAATATCCGCTTGGAATGACGTTCACAAATACACCGTCAAACATTAAAAAATATATCTTACATTACTGATTTGTTGTATGTGTTTGTTTCTAGCATATAATTTTTTTTATACTAATTTTATTAACTATTGAAAAATCCTGATTGTACAGTAAACCTCAAATCAGGGTTTTTTTAAATTTTTAATCCATTTTAGTTACTTTTTTCAATATTTTCTTTTTCCTCATAATGTAATTAAATGTTTCAATTTGTTTTCTGTTGCATTTTTGACGGAGAATAAGAGCAGTGTTTTGTTTGGGTTTATACCTTTTCCTTGCTCCTATACCTTTACGTAGCCAGATAAATATTATTACTGATGTAGATGTATCCACATAGGGTCCTCTATCAGAGTTCATCCAGATGACAATGCCCAGAGTGCAAAGAATGTACCTCTGATATGGGTAATTAAATGTTCTAATTAAATTTTTTAAAGTTTTATGTATTACAACATCTGACACTAACCTGGAAAACTGCTTGTTTTGTCATGTCCAAGTTGACCCTGTTCATTATTGCCGCAACTGTACACCGTGCCATCATCTAAAACAAATAGAGTGTGCCTATGGCCACAAGCTATTTGCCGAACACTACGACCTTGGAAATGTGTCACCTCTATAGGACTCAAAGTATTCTCATCATTCAGATGGCCTAGGCCAAGTTGATGATCGCTGTAGGATCCCCAGCCGTAGATTTTCATAAGGGCAGTTGTGATCAAAAGCCCTGGATGTAAAGTGTATAACTTGTATTCCTCATTCGACTGCTGACTGTGACTTGCTGGAATAGGACAAAAATACAATAATAATACTAATTACTGTACACCAAATAACTGAGTCTGGTTATCCTGTCTTAGCATTGTTGGGGGTAGTGTATGGGCAGATAAAAAATATATTTGATTATCACTCTAGTTTTCAAAAAATTGATGAGGAAATTTTTTTTTATTATATAAAGACTAGGTCTATTTAAATAAAAGAAACGTAATTAATTTAAAGATAAACTTAATATTTATTTACAACAAAGATGTACACTGCATGGCATGTTTGGGTAAAGTGTATTACATTTAAAGAATAACAAAATGCTCATATAACATCAGCATGTAGTTTGATATATGTACCTTCTTCCGCATACCACACAATAATGTTGCTAAAAAATGTTATGAAGTAAAAAAAAAAAAAAAATATTTTTTATTACTGCATCAAAATTTCCCAAATTTTTGATGAGGGAGGAAGTGATAATCTAGCAATTGTTTTTTATTGGCCCTAAGGCTTGCTTAATTCAATACTGTACAGTACACAAGACTCTAAAGTAAGGCCTGCGCTGGGAATTTATCCTCTGCGCAAAAAATAACTGACCTTTGTAATGACCTTCCTGCTAACAATCCCCGGACCTTGAATATTGTTGTCAAGGTCCAACAAAATGACAGTGTTAAAACATACATAAACATGTGCATTTTGTGGGACAACATAATGCGCTTGTTAATATGTTCCAATTGGTCAATTGTTTGATACTCAGAAAAGGTCCACTGGCTTGCAGGACAGGAGAGCTATTACTGTAGGAAACCCATCCCAGCCCCAAAATATTATTTATCTAGGCCTACAGAAGGCCTAAAATATTAGACCTACCCTAGGTTAGGCCTATTCAATAAAATTACAATTTTTACCAATTTAACATTACAGAGAGAATGAGTAGGCCCAAGGCCTCTGTAGTAAACAAGTGGACAAAAGTGAAGTCTAGTCTAATGCCTACCAATGGAAAATGGTTATTCGGCCGTGTGAACTACTCCAAACAAAATGGTTATTTGGCCATGTAAACAATTACAAAATGTAACGAAAAAAAATGCAGTTTCATTTATTGAATTAAAAATAGGTGATTTTCTTCTTTTTTGTTATGCAAACAAGATAGGCATATGCTATGGCTATACGTTCATTGTGAAAATCTTTGAGTTGGAAGGAAAGAAATGTATGGTGCTCCCATAAACTGCATCCAAAATGCATAAAAATACTGTGACTAAAATGAAGGCCCAACTAAAATAATACCGTGTCATGCGAATAAGTGTCCTGAAGTTGTTCGCACGGCCGGTCGTGCGAATCCTCGTTTTGGAGTTGTTCGCACAGCCTGCCGTCCGAATAACCATTTTGGAGTCGTTCGCACGGCTGACGGTGTGAATAACTTTGGCCCTATCAATTCAATGACCAGGGTGGGTCCTGTCGTGACAGTGCGTACAGTACAGCGCCTAGGCCTGCGAGCGGCCTATCCTAGGCTCCCTAGCAATTCAAAAAAGGCTAGTTTAGCTAGGAGGATAGGCCTCTCTACACGGCTAGGCTAGTCCTACGCCCTAAAAATCTAGGCCTAGAGTCTCTAGAGTAAGCCTAGCCTAGGCAGCCTGGTGCCTAGGGGCCTAGGCCTACCTCCTCCGGTGTTCCCTCCTCCTGCCCAGACTTCCTAGTTGTGAGCAATTAATAACCTCTCAAATTTGATTAATAGTATCAATTCATGACATTACAACAAACAAGGAAATAACGACAAAAATCAAATAGACACATCCTTACCTGTTTTAAATTCAAAGCACTTACATTCTGAATTTGCCTAGTGAAATTAGGCCTACACCAGGCCCTGGCATATTCAACGAGGCAGAACGAGGCTGATGAAGCCACCACAAATTTTTACTCGAGCGAGTGTGCTCGAGCGTATCAGCACGCCCCCGCTCGTCGTCGTGTGTCTCTCTCAAAGATCTTATAACTTGAGGGCGTAATCTAAGGCGTTGTCTGGGCGATGTAACATTTTTTGTGACCAGGGAACAGTTTCACAGTGTTCCCTGATTTTACTGAGAGGTTATATTTTATTTTATTTTATAAATAAATAACACTCCCAAACGACGGATAGCCCGCCAACATGAGGATGGAAGACAATAAACTTTAATTCATGAGAATAAAATTCATTATAACATTTCAGAATAGCTGAGTTATAATGAGGAACCTAAACAGTGATAGGATAATATTATTAGTGATTGACTTTTTTTTTCTCATCAGAGCAGCCATCAATTCTCAACTTTTCAGTGAAACACACACATGGGAAATGTATTCTTTGCGATGCCAGTTAACACTGTGGCAGTTAAAAAGTCGTTAAGGCAATAGAAGTAGGTTTATCACCCCTACGGGCAACTCTTAAGTTTAGGGCCTATAATTTGCGTTTTTTTTATTGCCCTCGATGGCTCAAGTACCCGCAAATAATTGAACCTTTAATAGGAAATCTAAATGAAATGAAATATTTTTAAAAAGTAGGCCATATCCTTGAAGGAAAAATGAAAATAATATTTATCTCCCCCGCGGAGAGCGGTGAGGGTCCTGGGATGAATCCCCACTTTTTTACCGTCGGAAAAATCAGCCTTCCCCTTCTCCACTATCTTAATCTCACTATTGTAGAAGGACATGTGCTGTTAACTTCATATTTATCTTTTAATTTGAATTCTTCTAATTTTAATAATACTGATTTTAAGTGTTCTACTTTATCGTGATAATAGATTGCGTCAAGCTATCGTCAATTAATTTAATATAAGTTTGAGTTACGTTTATCTGCTTTCTGTAATTATTTAATTTGATTTAAATAAGTTCTTTTACCTGGGGGTTCGCCCGGACCCCCTTTTTTTGACAAGCCAACCCCTTGTTATTACTATTATTGTATAGTAGTATTAGGTTGTACTGATTCTTACAGAAAAAAAAACACTTACTTTGTTGTTTTTACAATAAATATTGATGTTCAAATTTACTTCATTTCAGTGTTTTTACTGTGCTCTGCCTTGAAATCCTGTGTTGAAAAGAAGTGATCATTACTATCTTAGAGGCCCTGCATACTAGAACTCTTACTCCCCTTTTATTGGATAATTACAAAAAATGTTTTTCACTTTAAATTGCAAGAAGTATTTAAATATATGCCATATAGGCCTACATGCTTTAAAAGTGGCAGAAATGCTCCGGCTTCTGGGGATTTTCCCCCGGCCCCCACAAGGGTTTTGTCCCTTTACCTCACCGGGACCCTTCGGCGGGCCCCTGGACCCTACGCCCTGAACCCCCGCTTGGCTGAAGTTGGCTATGGGCCTGTTAAATCTGCATTGGTTTTTGAATAATTTTTTATATAGGTCCTAATGGCTACATTCATTTTTAAATAATTATTCTGACAATATTTCTACAATCTGTCGACTCCGTTTGTGACCTTTAAACTTTTAAACAGACAATCTTTAATAAAGTTTAATACAGTAATTTGTTACATTTACTCAGTCTCCTCAGTCTGTCCAGCGTTTGAATCAGTATCTTTAGTTTTTTAATTCGCTCGTCTCACATTTTTAACGTTATCAAATTTCATTTTCCCATTGTTATTAAACGTCAGTTATTATTTTTTTTTTAATAATTAGGCCTAGGCCTACTTCGTTGGATTTTCCCATTTTATGACAAAGTATGCCTATAATAATAAATCACGAAAACTTTGGTATAAGAAACACATTAATAAGAATATAGGCCTACTATGCCAGTTAGTGGGGGCCTACTGTAGACCTATGTGGTGTGCTGGGGCAATTTTCTGACTGTTTTTAATGTTTTAATGTTTTTAAATGTTTTAATTATTCAAATTCTTGATGTGTTTTATTTTTAATGCGTGTGTTGGTCCATGGCTCAGTTTCCTCGTTGGCTTCCTTTTAAATCCTGTTTTAAAATTTAAATTTGTGCTTTTTGTATTTACATTTGGTAGTGTTTAAGCTTACTAAGCATTGTACAATTATTTCAATGTACTGTATTTTGACACGATATGTCCATTTTAACTTTTGTAAAGCGTATTGAACAGTTTCAATTAAAAATGCGCTAAATCATCATATTAATCATTAATATTCTTATTTTTATTATTATTTACATAGGGCCTATTTGGAAAAACGTATTGTGCTAATTGGGATTTGAATCGTATTGGTGATGAGATGAGTCAATATCGAGTGAGAATACCAGCATTCCCAACAAACATCATCGATCTATTTAAAACGATGATATTTACAGTATTTAATACATGGACCAACACCAGCTTAATTTAGTTGTACTGTATTGTAGTATGTTTTAGTAGACTACTTGCAGTTGTGTTTAACAGCACGAATTCTTCGGCCACTATTATTTTGTTAAATTTTAGAGTACACAGTATATAAAACGAAATCAACGAAGCGTAGCAGTGAAATCGTTGACGCGTGTGAACTATCTATAATACCTATGGCTAGTATGTGGGAATTTCCAGTATGTATTTTTATAATTATATAACGCACGAACACGCAACCAATGCTTTTTCTATGCTACTAGCCCTACAACCGTTGTGTACTGGTTTCGCAATTTAGATAACTAAATGTTGCATAAGTATTGCATACTATAATAGTTTAAAGATTTTATACCAAGCCTAGCAAACGGTAGCACATCGTTCATTATCAACACCCAGCAGCAAAGACTTTCTTCTGCCGTGAATATCTCTACCGACAGGAGAGTGTGCCTGGAGAGTGTGCTTTTGTTAGCCTAGGGTAGACCAATCCGACTCCTGGAGTTTCACAATTATATTAATCCCTGGAGAATGGTATCATTATTCTGTTGGTAAGTAGTTGATTTTTTTTATTACTTTTGTAGAATTGTGTATTGTGGACAGATGCCCATCCTCTGTGAGACTGTGCTGTGTGTGAGTGTTCCCCGTGCCAGTGACAGTGTGGCGGAGAGTCTTTCCAACCAATCATTATGTTGG
>NW_022716829.1:2792175-2796274 GCF_011630105.1 Anneissia japonica
TTTTTTTCTTGTTTTTTACCTCCCAAAAGGGGGGCGGGGGCCCGGGCGGGCCCCCCCCCCTAAATCCTCCCCTGTTAACTCATAACATTTCATTTATAACAAACCTGGAGAATATTTGGTTGTACTGTACTTGTAATAGGCCTACTAAGGAAACTATATCTATTCATCACCAAGTTTTTTTGGTTAAAGGTCATAGAAAATAGAAATAAAAAGAATTTAGGGAATCCCCAAACTTGTTATCTGAGCTCGTTAGCATGGAAACTGTGAGTGAATTATCTTGTTGAAATAATACAATTCTGTAGAAGTGTACAATATGTGTAGTACTCTTTTATAAACACAATGGTACGGTCTTGTTCATAAAAAATAGATTTAGTATAATTCCATGAATTGACTTATTGCAGGAAGGAACACAAAATACGTCAGAATATTTATTACATTGAATTCAAAAAAGATTTAGTTTATTTCCATGAATTGGCCTAATTGCAGGATGGAACACAAAATAGGTCAGAATATTTATGACTTTGAATTGAAAGCTGAGGAAATAGAAAAATTATAATAAAATTCTGAGAGTGCCATTCATAAATCATATATTTTCTTACCTTTGCAGCCCCAACCATGGTGGGGTTGAGGTGGTATAACCATGGACTTATTAATAAGAGGAAATCTATTAATAAGGAAATCGTTGTATGTCCTTCTTATTAATAGGTCCATGGTATAACCTCCCATCTGCAAAAGTCCCTCACTGGATCCCCACTATTTCAAATTCCTGGACAGTGGCGGCATCAGAATTTCTCCGACGGGGGGTCAAAGGTCCCTGACAGGGTGGGGGCTGATGTCCCCAACAAGAAAAATGTGGACGTGGTAGGGCGTCGCTAAAAAACTTGTCGAAATTTGTCCAGGGGGTGAAGTTCCCCGAAAATATGACAATTTAGGGGTTTCAAAGTCTTATTTAATCGATTTTAGAGTCTATTAATATGTAAAAAATACACATAATTTTTTTTTTCTCCCCGAAGAATTGTGGTTTTTCTCCCCGAAAGGGGCTATAGCCCCCTGGTTCCCCCCACTTGTACCGCCACTGTTCCTGCATCCGCCACAGAAGAGTTATTGCAGGTGCCCTTAGGCAATTCCTGGATCTGAAGTCTCCAAAGAGACATCACATCAATACTCAAGACCGAATTTATCAAGATTTTTTTGGGGAGTTACTTTACTAGCTCATGCTATTTTTCCTGACCAATCAAGGGTACAGGACTGGGTAAAAAAAGGTTGTGACTCTGATGAAAAGCCTACCAAATGTTAGCTGAACAATATCCAATCACGAGCAAAAACAAAATAGTATTTTTTTTTCTAGTGAAAGGCCTAATGTCTTCAGTACACTACCTGATAGTGGACCTCTTTAGAAATCCCCAATGCCTCCAAACAACAGTTTGCGCAGTCGCACACTATTCTCAGCCCTGCCAGTCTAGACATTGTCAATAGATAATAATTACATGTTTTTAATTTAACTTCTTCCCCAGAAAATCTTTTTTATGGTAATTGCCAAATTTTACTAAAATCCTAAAGAGTGTCTATTTTTGTAATGTAACAGAAAATGGCAGATTACCCGACTGTAAAAGAAATACAAGGACAATTAAAAGACAACTTAATTTACACCCAGCAAGCTATGCTTGAAAGAGATGAAGCTGTTTCTAAACTGAGAGGAATGCGAAACTTAACATCTGTTTTACATGCTACAAGAGAAGATTTGCATTCTTATAAAGAGAAAAGCGACACCTATGAACTACTCTTACTACGAGATGAAAGTCACATTAAAAAGTTAAAGCAACTTGTCACAGAGAAAGAAAAAGATATTCAGAAATTAAAAACTGCTCTTAAGGATTGTGGAGTTGAAGTTGATGATGACATTGAAACTGATGGGGCAGGACCAGAAACTGACAAGTTTACACATTCTTCAAAGGTGAGCTTCATATTGTTTTGTATATTATAGAGAGCAGCTTAGCTCAGTCGGCTGAACTGGTGGTAGCCACTGCGTGTGCACTGAACCGTGGAGATCTCTAGGTCCCCGGTTCAATTCCCATCGCTGCTCTCCTTGTGTTTCAGCTGGAGGGCTGAAATGCAAGTTATAATAGCGCACCGTCTTTCGGATGAGACGTTTTAGCCATTGGTCCCGTATGCATTTATGGCACATGTGCACTTTAAAGAACGACAGTACACTCTTCAGAAAAGTGTAGGAGGTTGCCTCCTGGTGTACTGCTAAATCACCCCCCTCCCCAGTAGGACCCCGCTGGAAATAAGTCTTCTTCAGACTTTCGTGGGTTATTCTTGGTGTTTACACTGAGTAAATCCAATCCAATCTACGGTATTCCATTCTTTACTGATAGTGTAAAACCTGCTTTGAAGAGAGTTTGTGTTCGCTTTTCTCGTACGTTAACTTAAATATAATTTTCTTTTTTAATTTGGGGGTGGTGTGGTTCATCGTTTTCTATATGATAATCGATAATATTCTACTTCCTAATATTATTCAGGAAAGTGGATATCAAAGTGTTGATGATGAAATCTCTATTTACGGAAGACCTAGTGCAGAAAAATCAAGTATTTATGGAGTTTCTCATGAAATTTATGACCAACTTCTTAGGGATCACATTCAGCTTAAAAAGGAATTGGATAATTTAATTGAAAAGGGAGATATTAAACCTACTCAATATTTGGTTAGTATAAATCCTGTAATTTATATTATGTAATCATGTTATTATGCTCTTCTGTATGACTTTTTTTATTCAGCCATTACTGGAACTATTTTTATAATTATGTAGTAATATACTGCAGGAGTCGCAATTGTCCCACAAATCGCTGGAGTCTCCCAGAAATCTGGACCAACTCCCACAACATAAGAATCTCCCGGAAAATCCACCTTCTGCAAATTAATTAAATCTGCATGTTTTTACTACTGTATTGCCCCTTAATGATCATTTGTTCCACATAAGTCATTGTCAATGAGTATTACGAACAGCTTTAAGTTTTTTGTTATGTATGTTCTTGTGTGTGGAGAAATAAATAGAACAAACAAACAAGAGCAATAAAATAAAATTATGTGCTAAGAAAGCTCATTTAAACAGATCTGCCGGAAATGACCACTTCCATCTTGGGACCCCTGATACCATAGTTGCCAACAGTCGCACATCGTACGGGACGGTCCCACATTTCAAAGTGATTTTAGATGAAGTACATATTTTGCAGAAACACATAAATTTGTTATGCATTTAATACAAGTCTATGTGATATAACAAATTATCACAAACTCAGGGAAAAATGTATTTCTTACTAATTAAACTGGGATGTGCTAGGTTGCAATTTTCTTTGCTATGAAAAAGAGCTGGTCTAAACATTAAAAATCTTTGTTTCCAGGACTTCTCAGAATATATAGTACGTTGAATCAATAACAGTTGAAAATGGAAATTCCAGAGACTGTTTATAAAGGGCTGACCTGGGGCTTTAAGACTGCCCTGGATGAAATACCTGGGATTTTACAATTTGATTCTTTTCTTACAGAGGCATATCATTTACAACTAACTTCCTGTGGAAAACCTATCCCATAATTGTTGATTAATTCGCAGAAAGACCATGCCAGCTTTAATTTTTCAATAGAATTTCTAATAGATGATAGATTTTATAATGTGGGGACTCTTCCATTTATTACTGAAGTAGATACCTACTAGAATGGAACAGTCCGGATAACACCTGTACATTTTTTCATTTGAAATAATAATAATAATAATAATAATAATAATTAAATTAAGTATCATGCTATCCATGTTTTGTTCTCAAAAGTACAGTTATATATTAGATTGATGTAATTTAATTTCAATTTCGTTGTGCTGATATTGGAAAGAAATTTAGAATTTAATTTTCTTATTTTATTAGCAAGATGAAGAAAACAAAGAACAAATAACTCAGCTAGAATTATCTAATAAAGAACTTAAAAAGAAGGTAAAACAATTAGAAAAAGAAGTACTAGACATGAATGATGTTGTGAAAAGTGGACCAGATAGTAACAAATCAAAGGTTTTAGAATTATCGGCACAGGTAAGTCTATATCATATAT
>NW_022716829.1:2796339-2816606 GCF_011630105.1 Anneissia japonica
GGGGGGCGCCCCCCCCCCCCGGGGGGGGGGGGGGGGGCTTCAGACCACTCCTTGAAAGTTTATATGTGCTTATATCAAAGTTGAAAAGAAGTAATGATTGAATTGATGTTGTTGTTCAAGGAACTTACCAAACTTGCTCCACAGTACATCACCCAGTGACTTTCTGCAGTTCCAACTCGTTCTATGAGGACTAGGGCAGCCTTCAGAGGTGACTTACAGATATCTAGAGTGAAACTCAAATATTTCAGACGCTCTTTGAGTTATTCTGTCCCTAAATTATAAAATTTATTACTGACTATTCTGAAAAAAATGCAACAATGTATAGTTAAAAATAAAATATCATACATTGATTGAATCAATGTCAACTTCGTAAACTAAATAAACATTTTTCATTTGATAGCTAAGACATTTACATGAGAAATACCGTAGGCAAGAACTTTTACAAAACTTATTGGAAGAAAAATGTCAAGAACTAGCACAAAAATTATTAGAAAAATCAAGACAAAGTGGAAAGACTGTAGATTCCAAGTCCGATTCAAAAGAAGATATCAAAGCTAAATCATCAACAGATACTTTCAAGGTAGGAATTACAGTATCGGTAATAAATTAATCCAGTTTCTCAGGTATAAGCCCACCTTTGGTATAATAATAATAATGATGATGGTGATGGTGGTGGTGGTGGTGGTGGTGATGGCGGCAGCGGCGACGACATTCTTAACAAAATCTTGTGGGCCAATGACCCTCAAAGTAGAGCACACCTGGCTTTAAACAGTGTTTTGTTCCCCCATATTTGAATGTCAGTAATAGAAATTGTTCAACAATATATAACTATGTAATTTGATTAATTGTTTAGGAGTCTAATCATCATGGAGCTGGGTCATCTGATCTGCCATTAGATGAGCAACTAAAAGATTTAGAATATCGCAATGCGAGTCTCTCCAAACATCTCCAGCACAGTCAAAAGCAGAATAAAGATTTGAGTGACAAACTTAAATCAGCTGAGAAAAATTCACAGGTATGGTACTTTGTCATATAAATACATGTCTAGATTTTATCAGTATAACTATGCAGTTCATGTATTATAATATAGCAGCATAACAAAAACAATAAATTTTTTTAATTATATCATTTATTTTCATCCGCCAGTACGTCATATTTTTAATCTATAATCCAGTTTTCCACTAGGTAAATTTATTTGCTCAAATCATCATTCACATTTCTATCGGCCAAGCCTTCAATTAGACGAATTCACTGTTCCTTGAGTTTTTTATTTCTGAGCTTTGATTGGTTGTTTTTTCCCTTTTTCCTAATTGAAAAACTCTGATAAAAACGTGTATGCGCATGAACCAACCCTTTTGGTTTGCGCGATCAATTTGTAGAAAACAGGCTTAATACATGCCTACGGAGCTTTGAGCTACTAGTACTAATTTGTTTCTTTTTCTATACCAAAATAATTCATAATTCATAATTTTATTTCACTTAAAACGTAATGAGTCTGTTAGGCAAAAAAGGGAACATATTCCTGTACAAGATGCCTACCAGAGAATCAATGATAATGGCAAAAACATAACAATAATAATAATAATAATAATAATAATAATAATAATAATAATAATAACAATAACAATAATAACAACAACAACAGCAGCAACAACAATAATATAACAATAAAATAATATAATAATAACGTAATGAGTCTGGTAGGCAAAAAAGGGAACATATCCTTGTACAAGATGCCTACCAGAGAATCAATGATAATGGCAAAAACATAACAATAATAATAATAATAATAATAACAATAACAACAACAACAATAACAATAACAGCAACAACAACAATAATAACAATAACAACAACAGCAACAATAATAATAATAACAATAACAACAACAGCAACAACAAGAATAATATAACAATAAAATAATATAATAATAATATTAATAACAATAATAATAATAATACAGATGATAATAATAATAATAAAAATAATAATAATAATGAATGAAGATCAAATAATAATAAAAATATTAATAATAATAATGAATGAAGATCAAATAATAATAAAAATATTAATAATAATAATGAATGAAGATCAAAATATTGTATTGAAGTGAATTTAGTTAGTTATTATAAAGTTAGTTAAAATAAATAAGCATATACTCTAATAATATGTTTTCTTTTTCTGTATTAGATATATGAACAGCGGTATCAAGAATTGCTAGAGACATTTCAGGCAATGACAACAGAGGTTGACACCAAATGTGAAAAATGCTTAGTTAAAGATGATGCGATTGAAACATTCAAAATGCAAACTGAGCATTTGAATGCCCAGGTAAATATATGTAGAATTTGAATGTTGCTAAAACATAGTATAGTATTGTTGAACAAGCAAAAGATTTTGATAGATAATTGAATTTATTTTTGTACGACTTGCAAAGTAGTTATTGTTTGTAGTAGCAGGCTGATCGAATAAAGGGAAATGAACATCTGAATACCCAGGTAAATGTATTTCTAGAATTTGAATGTTTGCTAAAAAGTAGTATAGTAATATTAGTAGGTAAGTAAGTAAGTTACCAAGTAGAAGATTTTGATGGATAATTGAAAATCAGCTTTTGTACGAGTTGAAAATGTCTTTACTTGTGTTTGTTGTAGTAACAAACTTTTTTCTGTCATGTGATAGTCACTTTGGTATGAAGAAACTCCTCCACTGTGTTTTTTAATTGTACACTCAGAGACACACTATCTCTGCTATATATATCAAGCCCGTAGCCAGGGGGGATTCGTTGGGTTCAAACGAACCCCCCCCCCATTTCATGAAGTGCCCTTTCAACAAAGGCTGGCTAGCCTACACTTTAGGCCTAGCCTGGAGCCTATCATCATTAAAAGTCCTATTTTAATACCTGATTGTCAATGTTAGGCCTACCTAGTAACATAAAAAAATTTATGGCCCCGAAACCTTGTCTTAGAAATACCGGTATGGTGTCCGGCGGGGGATAGTTTCACCTGTGTATATATATATATATGATTATAATACGCTACAACCAACCATACAAATTTGTCTTGGATATTTTTGTTATTGATTGTCTTAAGTGAGTATAGTATGATACAACTTCCAAAGTGCTATATAAATAAAAAATAAAGAATAAACCATACTGGATTCTTTGGAGTTTGTATCATGCTACTGTTGTTAAATTACCAATACTGTAGTACTAAAGTAGTAGTTTTTTTTTTTGTTTTTTTTTATCTTTTCCCAACTCAAAAAATTACCTCTTTAATATATACAATTTTTTTTAATGTATGTCCTCTCAAATCAATTAAATAACACCTGTAAATGCTTAGAATGCTGGACCCCCACCGGGGTTTTGGCTCTGGACCCCCCGGGGGGCCCTGCCGGCCCCCTGACTCCAGCCAATGGTGCTCGCAAGTGCCCTTTCAGTATCAATATACAACCTATAACACATTAACTACAATGTACTGTAAATTCTGTAGTTAACCTTCAGAGAACTTTATTTTTAAAAATGGCCTAATTAAGTATCTTATTGTTTTCGTTAAATTAGACAACGTTTAAATGTGGTTATATTACGCTAGTTTGAAGGTTTACTGTAAGCTAATCAGTTACACTTACTATACATCTTTATGGTTAGCATTAAGAGAACTAGAACGTCGCTCCATTAAGAGTGCCCACCTCCCCCCATATGCTTAAATACAGAATTCACGAATGCAGGCGATTTTTTCTTCATGCTCGAATGTGGGTTTCAAGGAAACTTTACAGACGCATGTATACAGACATCAATCAACATTTGGTTGCTCAACTCAAAAAAGGAACTTGTAATGTTCGTTAGAAAATGAAAAAAAATCTATTTTATAATAATAATAATAGGTCAATTTATAAGGCGCAAATAAACAAGGTGTCAGCACCAAATAATAATAATAATAATAATAATGATGATGATGATGACATTGTGTGTCACTGGTGCTGGGAACAGTCACAAAAGTGGGAGGCCAAGCTCCCCAGTAGAAAAAGTGGGTGGGCCAATGGCTCCTTGGCGCCCCCCCTCCCCCGCTTCCACCGCCATTGTTATTGGTAGGTACTCATTATATATATATGTATGTGTTTTTATTTTTAAAGTTGTCTGTATTTCAAGAAGACGAAAAGCACACACGAAAAGAAATATCAAACTTGAAAAAGAAACATGAATCTGAGATTGACCAGTGGGCCAGAAATTACTCAACGTTGAGTGATGAGGTAAGACCACAGTATAAACATTCATCTGTGTTATTTATATACACTCATGATATGTTATTTATGATTAAAATTGTTGTTGTGTTAGAAGGTAGAGCATTTAGATACATATTCAATACAGACACAGAATAAGAAACAAACAGGAACTAACCAAACAATGAATCAAACATTAATACAATACAGTGAATTCATATACAGATACATATTAAGATATAGACACAGATACATATTCAGATACAGACACAGATACATATTCAGATACAGACACATACATATTCAGACACAGTAACAGACACAGACATATATTGAGGTAAAGACACATACATATGCAGGTATAGGCACAGATGCATATTTAGATATAGACACAGATACATATTCAGATATTATAGTCATACATATTCAATACAGACACGGAATAAGAAACAAACAGGAACTAACCAAACAATGAATCAAACATTAATACAATACAATGAATTCATATACAGATACATATTAAGATATAGACACAGATACATATTCAGATACAGACACAGATACATATTCAGATACAGACACATACATATTCAGACACAGTAACAGACACAGACATATATTGAGGTAAAGACACATACATATGCAAGTATAGGCACAGATACATATTTAGATATAGACACAGATACATATTCAGATATTATAGGCACAGATACATACTCAGACACGGATACATTATATTCAGGTACATACAGACGTATATTTAGATACAGATACATATCCAGATACAGACAGATACATAGTCAGATATAGATACATACACATATTCAGATACAGACACATATTCAGATATAGACACAGATACATATTCAGGTACACACAGATGTATCATTAGATACAGATACATATTCAGATATAGACACAGATACATATTTAGATATAGACACAGATAATTCAGATACCGACACAGATACATATTCAGATATAGACAAAGATACTGTACATATTCAGATACAGACACAGATACATATTCAGATATGGACACAAACACTTATACAGATGTAGACACAGACAGATATAGACACAGATACATATTCAGGTAAACACAGATGTACATTTAGATACAGACACAGATACATATTGAGATATAGACACAGATACATATTGAGATATAGACACAGATACATATTGAGATATAGACACAGACAGATATAGACATACTTTAGATGCATATTTATTCAGGTACACACAGATGTATATTTAGATACAGATATATATTCAGGTAAGAGCACAGTACAGATACCTACTGTACAGATATAGACACTGATACAGCATAAACACGACCATATTCAGATTGCTATTAATCTGTCATATAATGTTCGTTTAGATAAAACCTGAATTTTGCTGTAGTTTTTACATGGACTCCTGGTGATTTGGCCTGAATAATGTATATGTATTTATTATCAATAATTATTCATTTTTTAAAGTTGGAGAAGATGAAAACCACACTTCAAGCCCAAAAGCAACATTATGAGCGTAAGTTAAGATCTATGGTGCAAGTGCAACCAGTTCTTGAGCCATACCAGTACAGACGGCCAGATAGTATGGACATGGGTAGGCGACGCCCTGTGGATGTTTGTGACGAGGAACCAGCACCCTCGAATCGTCATCAAAATCCTGCACCACCACTTCAAAGAACAGCACGTCTCCAAGATACGGCTCCGTTCATGGACATGCTTGAGTGCCCACGCTGTAAGCGTGAATTCCCACCTTCTCAGCAGAGGGAGCATGCAATACATGTGAATCGTTGTCTTGACGATTGATTGGAACTGAAATGACCCTCTAAGCTGCTGAAAATTTAATGAATCTGAATGTGGATTTTAGCTTGTTTAAAATGCGGTGCACACTTAGACTTAAAGTGTGCAGAAAACAAAAAAGAGCCCGCTAAAAAGTAGATGATAGACATATTGGCAGGGCTTCATGAGGTATTTTAAAATTTAAATTTAGTGCAGGTATCAAACTTAGATTTTATTAGGTATGCTCATGTCCATTCGATTGTGATTTCATGTTATGTAATATATTTGTTGGGCAGCATGAATAAGTATGAAATATTAATTAGTAACATATTGCTTATATTTTTATGTAGTACTGTATATAATTTTGTCCTATCTGGAAAATATCTTTTACTTATGTCTACATGATATCAGACAGTAGTCTGTCTACATTGTCAAGTATTTTGTGACAAATGTGTTATTTGCCCATATATAGGCATGATGATGTCATCACAAAATATATGGCATGATGATGTCATATCACACCATATATGGGCATGATGATGTCATATCACACCATATATGGGCATGGTGATGTCATACAACATATATGGGCATGATGATGTCATATCACAGCATATATGGGCATGATGATGTCATATCACAACATATATTGGCATGATGATGTCATATTACACCATATATGGGCATGATGATGTCACATCACACCATATATTGGCATGATGATGTCATATCACATCTATATATGGGCATGATGATGTCATATTACATCATATATGGGCATAATGATGTCATGTCATATCACAGCATATATGGGCATGATGATGTCATATCACAACATATATTGGCATGATGATGTCATATTACACCATATATGGGCATGATGATATCATATCACACCATATATTGGCATGATGATGTCATATCACATCTATATATGGGCATGATGATGTCATATTACATCATATATGGGCATAATGATTACATATCAAACCATATTATTATGGGCATGATTTTCACACTCATATATTTATTGACAAACCAAAGATATTTGTCACATAAAAAATTGTACTAATATTTATATTATTTGCATGCTTAAATATTAAAGTTTGAGACAGGAATGTTCATTAGTTTTGGTTTTGTGTATAACCCATATTAAAATGCCCTTCTGATATTTGTGATTGAATATTATATTTGCGATATGTTCTATTTTAACTCATTTATGAGTGATTTATGGTGATAGGCTTATGTAACTAATTGCGTGTATTATTTTGGTCAGCAAATTTCCCATGGCGCCGGTGGTGGGAGGTTATGGGCGGTGGGCCCCATATATGAGCGTATTGTGACTTCTGAAAGGCTAAGTATACAATGAATAAATGTCACCTTAGATAACCCGCTGTAAATACTGTATACATTCGGTCCAGAACAGAAAATAAGATCTAGAAAATTTCTCATGGTAATCACAGTGCAGTGCTCTTCCTTTTTCGTAGTACCTGTATACTGGGAGAAAATTCCCTACACTTTTTTTAGTGTAACTGCATATGTCGCTGAAAAATTAGTCTGTATTGTGAGAATGAGGCATGAGCTATGTCAAAATAAAATGAAATAAGCACAAAATAAACTGTGTAATGGTTACGCGTGAAACAATCATATTTATTCGTTTTTTTCTTAAGAGTACAAAACAGCCATTATAACATACTTAAGTATAGCTTAGATTTTTTTATTTGTTTGAAAGTGTCCATCTGTTTGGGATATCGCACTTCATACTTTACCACTAAATTTTAAAATTAAATTAATACAGCTATACGAACAAACTATTGAAAAGTTTATTTTTCAAAGAATATCGAACCTAATCTGTAACCATGGAGATATAAATCATGTGATATTCTACCTGCATGTTCGAACCATCTTGAAAACGTCTAAAACAAGACGAGTTAGATTC
The DNA here is from genome assembly GCF_011630105.1 of Anneissia japonica. NCBI lineage: Eukaryota > Metazoa > Echinodermata > Crinoidea > Comatulida > Comatulidae > Anneissia > Anneissia japonica. Next base: position 2,804,287 of record NW_022716829.1, read on the forward strand.
TACATGGAGGTATTACTGTATATTATTACCATAATACCTCCATGTATTCTATTAAAGACGTCTGAAACAAGACTAGTTCAGATTCCTTTGGAAACGTCTGAAACAAGACTAGTGTAGTGCAGATAAATCTGTGAAAACGTCTACAACAAGACTAGTTCAGATTCTCCATGGAGGTATTATAGTATTACTTAGTATTACTATAATACCTCCATGTATTCTATTGAAAACGTCTGAAACAAGACTACAGTAGTTCAGATGCTCTTGAAAACGACTGAAAAAAGACTAGTTCAGATTTTCTTGAAAACGTCTGAAACAAGACTAGTTCAGATTCTTTTGGTGATACTTGAGGTATAATTGATTAAACCATTCTACCACATACTACCATGAATATACAATTTATTACAAGCATACAATCTACACCTGTGCCAGGCTAATTGAACATTTTATCGTATATTATTTTAGGCCTATTAATTGGGAATTATTAGTTTCCCAAAATTCATTGGTTCTCATATATGTTCATCTTCATCGTATTCTCTTGTAGGCCCTATTAATTATTGTTTCGTTGAATTGCCTAATGTTAATATGTGTTTATTTTGCGTATAAATGCTTGTTGTTACGATCATGTGCCAGTTTACTTTCAACTTTCACGTTCGACATACTGGCTACGTTTCTATTAATTTCTAATTTTAGACAAATAATGATAAGGTGAGCCATACTACTACAATAAATAATGCAAAATAAGCTGTTTTGAAATTAGGTAAAATACTAACACCCTTTCCGTCTACACAGTACTTCTTTAGGTGCTTGTGTTAATAAACCTCTGAATTAGTCTCTAAAGTGCGACTATTGCATTACTAAATTTAGACATCGTACACTGATCGATCAGCTAGAGTTCGCGTTTGTTTCACAAAACACATATTTACATAGGCCTACCTTTATGGTCTTTTTTTGGGACCTTAGCGGATAGGTCCATTAAACTGACCTTTCCAGAGTGTCAATCAAACTTAACAACTGACCAATCAGAAAGGGTCAGGAATACGCGCGTGTTGTCCCACAAACGCATGTATTTGCGTATGTTTTTTTACACTGCCGTTTTGGGGGACCTTAGCAACAATATCCAAGGGGCGGGGCTTAGCGGAAAGGTGCATTAGGTTATGTCCCCCTGGATTAATCACTATATCTTATACGTTATCAAAATCATACATTCCAATCGATCACTTAGCTTTATTTCATCGTTATGGCAATTTTAGCACCAAAGATTAAATTAATTTGCCAAGTTTTAGGATCTATATATACAGTATCAAAATGAGGAACGCCGATTCTCAAATAGTATCGGTTAAATAGATTATATATTGACGTCAGTGTACTTAATGTTTTAAAATATTAAAAATCTGGTGGGAGTATACGAATCTTGAATTAAACCTGCATTCACATTGGATTCAGACCGCGTTTCCAATGCACTGAGCGCCAACGTCTCTATTCTTGCATACTGATCCGAAAATTCGGTGTGAATGCGCCTTAAGTTCTTTAAAATTAAAGTTTGATCATTATTACAAATAGTAAATGCATTCTGTTCACATCTTTGATATCTTCCAAGTATAAAAGTAGTGGTGATATAACACTTATAATAATAATAATAATAAATATATTAAAATAATAATTATAATAATAATGAATAATAATAATAAAATGCATTCTACTGTTTGATTCTGACGAAGTTAATGTTAATTAAACGCATTATCTTTCAGATTAATAATATACTTCAAAGTGATAACAAAAGGCACTGTTAAAATAATATACCGAGAAATAATGTAGGGAATGTTGTATACGTAGGCCTCATTTATCAATATTATGAAATATTAATTAAGCCTGATTTCCATTTTTAAAAAAATCGCTACACGCTATCGCCGACTCCTTTGGCGACGCTGATTGGTCAATTGGATCAGGGCGCGTTCCCGATTGCGTTGGGGACAGCTACGCGTTGCAGTGAAAACGTTGTAGCGACTGTGTAGCGATTCTATGGAAACAAGGCTTAAAATGCGCGCTACCTAATTCTAGGCTACTACACTGATATTTATATATTGAAACTTCAACTGGTTCTTTTGGTTATTCCATATTATTAAACGCATCATAATAGTTAATACATCATTATATACAAAAATATTGCGTAAAGCTAAACCTTAAAAAAAAATTACGAAAAAATATAATCGTCAGCAATAAATTGAATGAATAACAAAATATATTTTACATAAATACATACGGTACAGTTTTACGTTGCATAAGTCATATAAGTAAACAAGCAGTTTTTGAAATTGAACGTACATACAATTCATCGACTTAGTTCCTTTTACTTCAAAGATGTGTAATTTATGTACATAACATTTTTACACGCCATTCGAACCCGACGAATTATGCGTGCCCATAAAAATACTGTAAAGAGAGATTTCGAAAACTAAATAATTGAAACATTATGAAAACCTAACCTGAATTTATTTGTTTTTGGAAAGTAAGTCTAATAACCACAGGAGGATAAAATATCTTGTAATGGTCTAGTGGTGCTTTGGAGCGTCTTTTTGGTTTAGGCCTGCAGGCCTACTGCCCTACTGCGTGCCTCGTATTGCCGGCAATATTTAACACTAAGGTTTGAATTTCGTAGGCTATTATATTTACAATTTTTGCAAAGCATTTTTTAAGTACAGACAGGCTGATAAAATATTCCTGATGTCCAAAAAATATTGAGCAATTCTAGCAGAAACTTACTGGTTGAATGACATTACCATATTTTATTTCCCCAACATCACAATGAACTTTTTGTGATCTTGTATCAAAAATAAGTAAACTTTCTCTCATAGGAGTTGCTAGGTAACCATCTAGTAGACCGTCACTGACCACATGTCGATTATGCTCGTTCGGGGGCCAATCATCTGGATTTATTGGTTGTCCGTTAACAGTTATGACTTTCAAAGCCCCTGTTTTCAAGTTAACAAATAGAGCTTCATTATCTTCCCTTGGAGTTAAAAGCATATCGTACGAGTCACGTGTGACAGATGGAAAAAATGCAACATCACTGATAATGATATTTGCACGAATTTCAAAATGCTGTTCAACCTTGCCCAGTTCAGAGATAGTTTGAACAAAAATAGCGCCTTCATTATAATCAATACTAACGAGGAATTCTCCATTCGGTGATATCTTAGGCACACCTTTAATATGTTCATTTACTTCGACAACTTTTTCAGTAATGTAATCTATAATTAACTGTTTTCCAGTGTTTGAATTCCCGCAACTTACGACAAGATATCCCCCGAACGATACGTACGCGAGTGCGTGTGGTACGCATCCGTGACTCACAAGTTCTAAAGTACTAACTTTCTTCATAGATTTCAGGTCAATTTTATCTAAGCCCAATTCCTTGTCGTGATGAGCAAATCCATATTCGAAAAATCCTTGCCCGGGAATTTGCTTGGGCGGAATATAAAGGCTTTGAATGCTGTCGTAATGGTGTTTGGTTGGTTCCATGTGGATAGGATGATGGGCTTGGAACTTACTCGCTTCTGGTATGACTTGGACAATGCGCATGCTCGGTTGGTCTTTCTTTCCCCAGCTTACAAACCAAACTTGGTCTAAATGTGCCACGTACTGTAACGAAACAGGTTTTGTCTCCGTCTTGATGTACTGGAAGTAAACATAAGTATTTATTATATGAAAATGCGATTTAAGATTTAAGATTCCCTTTTTGCATACGGAACGAAAATAGGTCAAGTGGTTCATCAAGAACAAGAGTAAAATACAGAATACAGTGAAGTACTGTACAGAACAAATTAATTAAAAGTATATTCTTCCACAAATAGATATAACTTCTGATAGGACGTTAGTGCTAGAACAACAAAAATCCCTTGTATATATCAAATTTGCTGGCAGATCATTTTAAGAAATTACATAAATCTGCTGAAACTGTATGATGAGTTTTAATGGAAATTATGTTTGAGGTTTATCTGGATTCCAGATATCTAGGCTGAATAATATAGAGATGTTTATATTTATGTTTTGAAATTTAAAATTCACTGTGAAAAAATGCACAGTGAATATGTAAACTGGCTATCTGTACTGTACCTCAACTATCTGTTCGTTCCCTATAGCAACCACCACTATCCTGTTCTCCATTGGCTGTGTAGCGTATATAAAACGATTTTGAACTTCAACAGCGCCTCCCCATACGCATCTTAATTGCCCAGTCTTGTTGAAGACGTTGCAAAGTTTCTCGTTCGTATTTGGTATCATATCATTTGACAGCTTTCTAAGGTGACCCTCACACGTGACCGGGTCAATAGACATTATACCATTCTTGTGAAAAACATAGAATAGGCTTCGAAGGGGATCATGTGATACTGAAAAATAAATGAGGCATATTTCTAAAATGGAACAAATTTGTATGATTCATATGGTATGGTTGGGAACTTGTATTTTAATTTTTTTGTGTAAATTGATCTCTAATCGAGTTATTGTGTCTAAATTATTTATTAGGCCTACATGACTCCGATATAATGCATCAATGAATGAATACTTGCATTCAGATATTTTTTTAAAAATCAATTCGTGAAATAGAGCGTGATAAATTATGTCTATAGAGTTCGTCATTTTTTCGACATCATTGCAGAAGGCAACCAATTTAGCAAATGCATTATAGAACACACAGGTTGCCGAAACCAATTTTATACTCGTGTTTAAAACATTCATTCGATGTTCGATATCACCGCACTTCGTTATTCGTAACCTTGTCGGGGGAAAAATAACACAGTACAGGTCTTCGAAGCTTGCTTTTAGTTTATTACCGACAAGGGTTTACTGTTGTTTGTCGTGTTTTTGTAATTATTTGACTGTTACTAAAGTAACAAAGTCAGTGTAATGGAGCAAATTGCAATCTATCGGAATGCTTATGTCTGTTTCCGGCAATGTACTCTCGATTGTCGTAAACACGTAGATGTTTTTGTGTATATTGGCCGTATTCGACTGGTCGTTCTTCGTTAAACCACGCCCACATTGCGCAGTGGTAAAATCCTACTTAACGAAGACGACCAGTCGAATAGAAAACTAGTAAATACTCGACAAAACAAAATGGCTGCATACACGCTACGTAATCAAGGCTGCTTCGGATTGTGGCAGTATGGGTTTTTCGTAAAAAAATGTTTTCAGCCAGTTTTTGAATTCTGTTAGCCTACAATTATTGACTTCATTGTGGGTAAATATTATAATTTTTATTTTCTGAAATTTAATCTAAATTATATTAACGCAAATGTTGTTGCTAAACTGACCAATCGGCCATTTTTTTGGTCACGTGCATAGTTTAACGCTGATTAACGCATTTTGTTGTCAACGAAGTCTATTTTACGAACCAGTCGAATGAAAATAATACTCAACGAAAATTCGTACTCAACGAAATGAACCAGTCGAATAAGCCCATTCGTTTAAAGCCGATTCACAACATTGAACGTTCAAACACTTACTTGGTTGTTACACTTAAGATCTCGTAATCCTTATTTTACATTACTTTGCAATGTTGCATAATATTGTTTGAAGGTTCTGAAAAGAACTGTTGTTGTCGTTGAGAATATCTCGACTTTTCAACTGAGTTGCTTCAATCGTCTTCAAGGGAATAATAGGCCTATCTGCAGAAATACCAAAAAAAGTGAAATACTTATATGTTGTTTAATTATAACATATAAGTATTTCACTGTTTTGGAATTGCATATATTATTCTCTTGAAGACAATTAAAGCAACTCAGTCGAAACGCCGAGATATTCCCAACCAGCAACAACAGTTCTTTTCAGAACTATCTGCGGGTGTACCGCAAGAATTAATATATATAATGTTGCATATTATTATCTAGTTTCTGAAAAAAAATACCGTCTTACATATTGCTTCTTCTTCTACGAGTACTGCGTTAACTTCTTCTATACCAATATCATTCCTAGCGCTGCAGATAAATCTACCAGAATTCTCAGTTTTACTGTCTTTGATCGTTAACGTCCTGTTGTTTAGTGCTGAATGAGATAAAATAAAAGAATACAAAGTTTCAGACGGAGAAACAACATTCAATTACCAAGCATATAATGTTTAACAATTTATGGTGACGAGTTGATGTTTGAGAGAGTCATTGGGTCTAAAGGAAGTAAAAACAGGTTAATAAAGAACTTCTCACACATCACACTGGGGTCATCTTTCTAATTAATTAAATTTATATCTTATTAATGGATGTGCTCTTACTGGGCACGTGGCTCACTTGATACTGTATTTAATTTGCGCCAGCGGAGGTGATGGTCTATATACAGCGTGATCTTTTAAGCTAGTTAACTTGTGCATGAACCTGATGTACGGGACCAACGGCCTAGACATCTACTCTGAATTACGCCACGCTATATTTTCGACTTGCATTTCAGTCACGGTTAAAACACAAGGGTAGTAGTCCTGTTGGGATGTCAGTTCCATTAAGCTTCCACACCCTTGAATATTGTTGCTAAAATCTTTTAAACGTATATCATACACTCATAACATTGTGTTTGTGGGACATGCGCGTATTCCTGACCTCTGCTATTGTAACAAGTCACTTATTAAGTTCGACTGGTACTCTGGAAGGGTCCATTAAACCAAGAATCAAAGGATCTCAATTGTGCAGCGCAAACAAGGTGGCCATTACCAGTTCATAATTAACGCTTTCTATAATTATTCGAGTTCAGCTTTTTAATTGGACTCTGCAGAGCTTTTGGTTTCTGCAATAAAGCTTAATGATATACGGTAGGCCCTATATCATTTTACCTGCAACTTCATTTTCCTTTAGTCTTAGTCCATTTCGCTGCCAAGAGATCGTAGGTTGTGGTACTCCCCAAGCATTGCAATAGAACTTAGCCGTCGTTCCAGTTGCAACCAGCTGGTTTTCCGGGCAGACACGAACCGTTGGTGGAACTGTAACCAAATACAGTATAGCATTTTCAATATTATGATTTAAATATTTAACAATTTTTTAATATATCAGCTTTATTGCTTTTACCCTGTCTCTTATACACATCTTGATATCTTAGGAACACCTTTAATATGTTCATTTACTTCGACAACTTTTTCAGTAATGTAATCTATAATTAACTGTTTTCCAGTGTTTGAATTCCCGCAACTAACGACAAGATATCCCCCGAACGATACGTACGCGAGTGCGTGTGGTACGCATCCGTGACTCACAAGTTCTAAAGTACTAACTTTCTTCATAGATTTCAGGTCAATTTTATCTAAGCCCAATTCCTTGTCGTGATGAGCAAATCCATATTCGAACGCAAAATGCATAAGAATAATGATGATCATGATGAAATAAAATGTATTTACCTTTTACGCGTACTGTGTATGTTTGCGTCGGTAATATACGGCCACGAATGCTGCACGTATAATTTCCAGCATGCATTGTAGTTACAGGCGTGAAATACAAATTGCCATCTCCATAAATCTAAAACAATAAAGAAGATGATATAAAGTTAGTATATTAATAATTCAGAATAACAATGGACGCTTCCTAACCAAATAAATTTCGGTTTAAATAAACACACGTTCTTTATATAACGAATACAGTATATTCAATATTGCATTAAGATGTTGCAGAATTGTAGATTATTTGATGAAGAGTTATTTTTATGCTTTTTACAGCCAACAAAGATTATCGCAGTATGCGCATCATACCATGTGAAGTCGTGCCAAAACTACAGTAAATGAGGTTTCATTTCAATAATGAGAAGAAAAAAAACAATTTCACAGTACAGCATACACAATTTAAATCCAAGTCCGATGGGTAAAACACTGAATATACAAACACAAAGATATAATCCCACTCTTTGTTTGACTTTTAACAAATACCGTACCAAAACCTGTGCCAATGTTCTTTCACTTATACTGCTGCCTTCTTGGTAACCTGCAGCTTCCAAATAACATAACTACTTCTAACTCTCTTAGCAACTTTAAGTCACATTTTCGGTGGCTATTCAAATGTGTTGCGCCTTTGATCTTGTTTGGAGTTGGCGCCATTTAAATTTGAGATATTGTTATTATTAACAAACAACATTTTAGTTTATTTAACTGATAAACTATTAACCTTAGTGAGTATTCTAACTATGTTTCTTAGCACTGAAAACCACTCTGATTTATGAAAAATAAAATTAAGATGAATATTTCACCTGAATTCCATCAATGAATTTAAGTTGATCAAGTGCTATACCATTTCGCGTCCACACAACGTCTGGTGTTGAATCTCCGCGAATATCACATCCTAATACTAGTCTTTCTCCAGCAGTGGTTATGGTTACCTTGGTTCGAAGACTCTCATCAAGTTCATATCCACCGACTCCTGTTGGAATTAAAATAATTGTTTATTTATTCCTATTCTGTGCCGCATATAACCGATAATACATTGCAGAAGCGCATATTTGGTGGATATCGGCGCTACAGGTATATATTATGTTCTATTCTATTCTATACTTCTGATGAAGTTTGTTGCAGTTTAAACCGCTTGTGTTCGGATCACTCGCAGCTCAATGGACCAAATCCCCCGTCTCAACACAACAATCAAAGAACAAAATTTATCAAAATATTTGTTATTTGTTTCATATATAATTTAACAGCGCAAAGGATGAACTTAAGATAAACATACACGTTTGATACTTCACCTCGTTTAGGAAGTGAATTCTGTTTTTGGTCGTGAGAAAAATCCTGTTACTTCCACAGGAATTTGACTCAGGACCATGGAATTAATTGGAAGACAAGCATCATAACCACCAAGCTTCACCTTATTCTACTACTCGTATCTGCAATTATTAAAAAATTGTTTATGCCAACATGTACACAGACTGATCAGAGGTTCGTTTTGAGAAACAGTGAGTGACGTACCGAATGCTTCGAAGAATTCGGCAGTAGACCACTTCCCATCACCGTCTGATTCATGCTCTGCCAATACATCGGCCATCGTACAATGTGTTGAGATCGGCAACAGTTCATCCCTCGTCATAGAAACTAATACTTCATTTTTACTTATGACGTCATCTTGATCCAGATCGTAATGATTAAATATTAGACCCAGTAAAAACGTTTTAGAAACTGAAAAAAAAGTAAATGAATCATTATATATTAGCCATTATAGCAAGAAAATGATAATTGTGTGACTGATTTGTATGGGTGCTTGCGCGCGTCATTGTCATTTGTCACTATGGACACGCTGGATGTGCGATCAATCAGTATGATTGTTTAATCAATACACGGTAATGTAGTAATTGTTTAGCCTGGTCCAACCAGGGAACAGTGAAATTTTCCGACTGAATATGATTCCTTTTAACCTCGTGTTTGCAGTCTAGACTAAATGGGCAAGTCCGTGCTTACTGTTGACTGCCAGGGGCTCGCATCTGCGAGGGTAAACTATTTTGGTAGAAATAGGCCCATTTTCAACGCCATGTATCATTATCACGAATTATAATATTGTTAAGTGATGAGGAAAATATGGTTCGCATCCGGGTAACTCAATTTATTATACTTACCTTTGTAATCACTAATAGTCGTATCTATGTGCTGGGGATGTTTAAATTGCGTCGTATAATGCTCAAGAACGCGACTTTTAAACGTCTGCTTGTTAATACCAGAACACGTAACACCTGCAAAAAAAAAAAAAAAAAAAAAAAATATGACAACATTTTACATAACTTTATCACACCAATACCTATGGCAGAATTCATGGTGATAAGAGCTGTAATTAGGCCTCCAGGAATACTTAACCCCAAAACTCGTATTTTTTACATTTGTGTGTGTGTGTGTGTGTTTTTTTTTAATGCGACATTTCCTTTATTTTGTTTTACTTTCAATTCTGGTTTTATTTATTTATTTCAGCAGCCATGCACCTAAAATTAGTCAGTACACACACTACCATTATTTAAAAACAAATTAAATTGCAAAATTAAAAATACTCTATTATTATTCCATGCTGATTTTTTCACTCTCCAAAATTAATTTTGTTAAAGTGATTGGGTGCTCCAAGTCCTATATGATCAAGACCGATGGCTGATGACCCGAAGTGTTAGTGTTGCGTATTCCTCGAACATAATAATATGCGATCCACTTTCCAATTTAAATTGGCTGTCACTACAGTAAATGTGATGACTACTTCTTTCATTAACATATACATCATCTATCTGTACGAGTAACAAAAGGGTTGTACAGTTGAAGGTTGATTTGATAAAATTTCAGTCAATAACAATTATAATTTTGCGCATGTAATTCCAAAGGAACTCCTGTTTTACAAAGAAGCGATTTTTACCGTATACTTAATTTGCTACTTGTCTGATGAAGAAAACAACCATCAATATAATATGTAGGCTTATATTAAAAACAAAAATGATATACAGTTTGCATGTAAGTTGTCATGTACAACAATACTCGATTAATGTATTGCATTGTTTGTTTGTTTTTTAGTTTTCAAAGCTAGATCTTACGTGTGTTCTCAAGCATTTTAAAGTCGTGAATTGGTGTACTGAAAATCACCCTCTATTAAATTTTTCAAAATTATAAAAAAAAATGGAGAAAAAATAAAACTATAATCAATTTAAGTCTGAGTGCCATTTCCGGCCATCCAACCTGGCCCCTCTATTCCGAATTCCTGGATCCGCCACTGAAAATGTTAGGTCTACAACGGTTACATTTCATTTAAACTTACCTCTATTAAAACATTCATTATTGTGATGAACCGAAATTTTACTATCGGTTACACAAGCTGTTTGGTGCAAGTCGCAATGATTCTCATACCATCGATTGTCCGAGCCACATGTAGGATTCAAGTGGACCGGACATATCGTAACGCATGTACATTCTGGTAACCCGGACTCATCTATGGTACACGTTGAACCTTGAGGGCAGGTCACCCTACGACAATCATCTGGGGAAATTATGATCAATAGTTTATTCATTTTTAATTCACATACACTTACATTTCGTAACGCTGAGTAAGTTGCTACTGCGCGTGATTGCACAACATGACGCAGTTGTTAATTTTCACCCAGTGTTTCGCTCAAACGTGGAAATGCGTGAAGCGTGGTGTAAAGTGTTAGGTGATGCATTGAATATAATATTTTAAAAAAAATGGAATATAGCCTTGAAAGAGATATATAAGCATAGGCCTACACATATACACACTTGACCGTTAAATATCGCAACATTGATTAATGTAGTACTGTGTTAGATATTCCATGTACGTGATAAATGTCTGTTTTATTAGTTGACATGCTTGTAGAAACGTTAATTGAAGTAGAGCTATATAAGACTCTAGGCCTCGAGGTCGCAATGTATTTATGGAGACTACAAGGTTTGACAAACGGTAGGGGATGAAATGAGAAGCATTCAATGATGTCGAATTTTGTTGAATTTGAAAGAAATGTTGAAAACAATGTGTGCGCACCTCTGTAGCCTTTTTGATTTATTACCAATACTATCATCATCGTCAGCAACAGCAGCACCATCATCATTCTCGTTATTATTGTCACTATTATTATTCCTGTATTATTATTATCATCATCAATTATTATTATTTATTAATATTAAAATTAATATTAATATTAATACTAGGCCTATTATCAGCATTATTTAATAATTTATTATTATCCTTGTTATACATTTTGATTAGTATTATTCATATAATGAGAGCAGTTATCAATCACATACATTTTTATTACATCATTAATGACTTGGATTATTTATAACAGTGCGTGTTTTATATATATATATATATGATTATCATACTTATTCATTATGTTCATAATGTAGCATTACTGAGGTATAATTGGTTAGTAGGCTTATCATTTTATCATTATTAAGGTATACGGCTATCCCAATTTACGATGGGGCTTGAATAAAGTTATGAATAAGCCTAAGAACTAAAATAGATGTGAAAATGAATATTAACATGAATGTATTGTTGTTCAGTATTTTAATGTATTTTATGCCTTCTATTTTTTATACTATTTTTCCCGTTTTTAATGTTTCATATATCATTTTACATGTAATTTGGCACCTTGCCACGATTTGTAAATTGAGACTAAAGAATAAAGAATAAAGCATAAATAATAGACATGCAATAAGGAAGATATTCTTATAGAATTCCGAGCCGAAATGAAATGATAGGTTACATAGCTAAAGTGTATATTGCCCTATTGTGTATTATGTACCGTATATTTTCTATTGTTATATATATATATAAATCATCAAAGGTACATGTACAGTGTTTAAATAACTCCCTTCAATATCATATATA
>NW_022716829.1:2817229-2822658 GCF_011630105.1 Anneissia japonica
ATATATATATATTCCATTTGGTAATATAAGCATATTTAGCTTTCAGCTATTGTTTTTTGTTTTTTTTGTAATATGTTTTACACCGCAATAAATAAATAAATATTCGTCTGGAATGTTGAGCTAGATGGTACAGTAGCATAGATTATTATACTGTGCAGTGAATGTCAAGATTGGAGAGAATCGGTTTACTGTATTCAATAATTACGTAGCTTACCTGCTCCCTTGAGAACACTATGATGTTTACGTGCGTGACTCTGTGGAGAGAAATATTGATAAGAATGCAAATACTGTACGTTCAATCTAAACAAAAGTTAAATTTTCATAGTCGATCGAATTATACAAATGAAGTATCAGCACTTCGTGTTCATGCCCGGCAGATATATGCGACTAATATAGTATCACGTGACTAATGGCTGCCACGTTAGATTCCCTAAGGAAATGGGGAAAAAGATCGGTTTGCTTGTTTGAAGGGTATAGTTGCTAATCCGTCATACGCGAATTCTGTAGAGTTAGACCGTGTCGAGGTGTTGCTCAATGATCCTTTTACTCCACTAAGCCCATTCCAAATGTTGACAAGAGTCATTAACACAGTTCGATCTTTCCGTTCAGAGTGATATTTTTGTCTGTAGGCCTGTAGGATATTATTAAAAACGTCAATAGTTCTGATGATCAAGCGCCGTAAATGCAAAACAGAGAAAAATAAATCAGGTATACTGCCGCTCAGGTCGCTATCGCCGCAATCGCTACCACCTCTGCCGCAACTGCGGCTTCTTTCGCCAATGCTATTTGTTTACACAGACTAATGACGCTTATAAAATACTATAGGCATATTTTACTTGGCGCTTTAACTGCAACGTCTATGGAACACTATACCGGGTACTAGACCAGAACTTGTTATTTGAGGTAAAATACAACGTATTTTTTAAGCGAAACAAATATTTTTGAAAAATAATAATTTGAATTGCTTATGGTTAGAGCTTTCAATTGGGAATTGTAAGAGATTAATACCTCCTCGCTTTATTCAAAGATACATAAAAATAGGCCTATTAATTCATTGGCCCTTATATTGGCCAGTAACAAGGTTTTCTTACAAAATATATACCGTATATAATTAATTGAAACCTGAATTGTTTCTAGCAGTGTCTCATTTTACTTGAGCAATTCGATGATTTAATTGATTTTCTTTGGTTTTCCCGTTTTTCACTGAGACAGCAATATTCTGGCATTGAACTTCTAGACCTACACAATTCACACTGTTCGCAATACATTAATTTACATTGGCACTTACTAATTGCAACGCTTATGAAAAACCGCAGTTTGTCAGTAGGTTAACGTTGTATATTATTCATTCACATTAGTCTTTAATCCTATACGAAATGAGTTTCTTAATATAGAAAAGTCCTATAAATACAGTGAACTATTTTGATAAGCTTTCTACTACAGAATGAATTATATTACACTTGCATGCAATTTTGAAAAAAATATGAATTTCATTTCTCCGTTTCAGGTTTAATGGAGTTGTGCGCAAGCCTGGATGGTTTTTATGTTGTCGAATTACTTTTTACGATTAATGAATCTACTATATAGTATATGATTTTCAATTGAATATATAGCATTCAAATGTAATTAAGTTTCTTAATGTTTCGAATACATCATTCCGCATTGATAGAGCATTAAATGCTTTTTATATGACATTCATCTACTGCAGCCATAGGCCTATAGATGCCAATCTGTATAACAAATCTATCATTTACAGCAGACTCGTCTGCTTTAACAAAAATTTCTTCGATATTCATCGGCATGTGTAACTGGTTCAACACTAGATTCATCTGTTTTCTTAATCTTATATTGATCTGTTCACACTTTACTCTTAATAACAATAAATTCTGACTGTAGCAAGTATGCCCTGAGCTTATTACGTCATCTTCGTTTTCATCGACCATTGTTTTTGGCGACTATAATGTTTTTCATGAGCAAATGCGTGCGCAGTTGTTCGTGTCGAGAGTCTCTGCATCAATCACAGGCGACATGTTTAGCTCTCTCAAACCAAGAGAAACTCTTCACTTGCAAGATAAGTTGCTAATCTAAGTACCTAGTCATTTTCATGTCTTCGAATTGAATGTCTTGTCATTTTGAAGTCTGACAAATATTTTTATATCAAAAATATTTCAGTACAGCAATAATATACTACATGGTTTAACTCATTTAAATAATTTATGTACTTGTCAAAAATAACATTTCTTTTAATCATACATATATATATATATATATCTGTCTCTTTAAGGCATTATATTATACAATATCAGTTTTACGCCAATGCGAATAAGTATTTCATTTCATTTTAAAAATACGCATTTGGATACTTAATAAGGTGTAACAAAGAGATATGCTAATGATAGTTTATTAGATGCCTGTGTATTCATGTTAATACAAAATAGTTTGACATTTAAAATCACAATAATAGGCACTTAAGAGTTCTTCCAAAATTATATGTACTTTCAACAAGACGATTAATTATTCTAATATTCTATATGCCTGCAGCAGGGATACATACCCCATGAAAGCGTCTGGCTTCAGTGGATACTGCTAATAACATCAAGCTAATCAAACAAAATGAATACAGATGCATGGTGTTTCTGCTTTTCGATGAGTTCTTCACTTTAGACCGAAGATCTGGGGATGTATAATAAACATGTATTATATCACACGACGTTAGGTAACGAAATGAAATGGAATTTTTTCTGTATACAATGAAATTGAGCGTTCAATACGTAATCGATACACCAAGTCATTAAATACAAAACATTAGAAATAATAGATAGGTTTTATAATCTTGGCAGTGGGATAGTATTTCTTTAAAGGAGCGTATATTTTTTTTATAGATTGATGTTGTTTTGCTAAAACGTACTAAAAATTATGTAGGTCTCAGCAGGGAATTGATATTATCATTATCATCATTAACTTCTCAATCATCATCCTCGTCATATCATCATCATCATCATATCATCATCGTCATCATCATCATCATCAACATTTAATTCAATTTATTTAATGTAGCATGTTCCTCAAAGGCTCGATATCTTCTTGTATTACGTTTCACGAAAATACAGTAGGCCTGTGGGTACATATAGGTATAGCACCTGGGCATGTGTATGTGAATATTAACATAGGTGTGGATGTATGTAGGTATGTATATGTGACATATGCCTAGGATTTCAGATTAAGAATAGATTAATGTAAGCTACATTCCATCCTGGTATGTATATACATATGTGTGATGTTGTATATTATTTATATTAAAAAAGGTTAGTTGGTCAAAATCGGAAGAATGGAAAAAATAATACATATGAATGGAACATATAAGAAGCTACATGTTAAAAGTCTAAATTCACTATGAAAACAATTATAAAGAGATATTAGTTAGCAGTCACGATGGACTGACCTTTTTTAGAGGAAAGTGATTTTTATCTTTGTAGATACTCATTATGGATATTTTACAATACTGCATAAAACTGATTAAAATTGTAAATTATATAATGATGATAACTGGGGATAACTCCACAAAAGACAAAAAAAAAATACAGTAGGCCTATAGAAGAACAAAAATTATAGCAATATAAAATAAACCATTACCATCATTTGCATTATTATATCATCCTCATCATTACCATCATCATCATCATTAAAAGTATTATAATTACTAAGAGTATCACCACCACCATCCTCATCATCAACAACAAATTAACCATTATAATCGTCGCCTATTATTATTCCTATTACTATTGGAGTTAAATTTTGCCTAAACCGATTGAACAACAAAACCATTTGTTTTTGCTTCACGCAACTTTACTAATTTACTTTTATGTTATGCACTACATTTGACTAACGTATCAGGATTACCGACATCTACTCAGAGATATTATCATCATCATTATTGTACGTGCGGGATTATCAACATCAATATCTGGTGGATAAAGTAACATTCACATTTGGATTTAAAAGAATATTATCTACACAAGTATTATGGAGGGTATTATACTAATGTATTCTAAAATGTTTTTGTTCCATCCCATACAAAAATTTTCTATAGAATTCTATAAAGAAAATTCTATAGCTTTTCTATATAGTATTCTATAGAGTATCTATAGAAAATTTTATATAAGTTCTATAGAATATTTCAAACAAATTCTATAGAAAATATATAAAAACATTCTATACAATCTCTAAAGAATTTCTATACAATTTCTAAAGGATTTCTATAAAATTTCTAAAGGATTTCTATACAATTTCTAAAGAAAAGTGGCTTAATTCTCTATAAGAATCTATAGAAATTAACAGCATTTCTATAGAATCTGTCTCTTATACACATCTAGATGTGTATAAGAGACAGGTTCTTTCTTTTCTATAGAAAACTATTATTTTCTATAGAAATTGACAATACTTCTATAGAAAAGAACAGCATTTCTATAGAAATTATTGCAAATATATAATTTTTTCTATAGAAAACTTTGTAAATTTCTATTGAAAATAACAGCAAATCTATAGAAAGTAACGCTGTTATAATTTCTTTCCTATAGAAAACTATTATTTTCTATAGAAATGCACAATACATGTACCTCTATAGAAAAGAACAGCATTTCTATAGAAAGTAACGCTGTTATAATTTCTTTTCTATAGAAAACTATTATTTTCTACAGAAATTAACAATACTTCTATAGAAAAGAACAGCTGATATAATTTTTTTATATCGTTCGATCACTAAAAAATTGTTTTCACGAATCAAAAAAAAAGTGTAAAAATTAAAAATCATAGGCCTACAAGATGATTGTAATGTACAAATGTGTTTTGGTAGTTCATGGCAGGAAACATGAAATGTTTGAACCCACTGTACAGAAATCCCAACAAAATGTATTCATTCTCAAGATCTTTATTTAACACATATTAAACATATATATAACAGGTCAAACAACCAAACTAAAATAATGTTTGCATTGCATCATCTAAAAGTAGAAAACAAAAACGGGATTCAATATCTTAAAAGAATAAACTGCATTGAATTTTACTAGCATTATGAAGTCACACGATGTAGCACTAGTGGTATTGTGCAAACATATAAAGATTTATAAAAATAATTTTACAGTATATAATAGCTGTATTTACAGTAAATTGCAGGCCTATATAAAATATTATAAATATATTAAATAACATCAAGGTACTCTAAGCGATATTGATAAGGGTAGATGAAAGAAAAAGTTTTATATATTTTTATATACTATTACAGTACAGTATTAGATTTAACTATACACGAATTTAATAGATGTGAAAGACTCAAAAAAGAAATTCCAAAACATAAGGTGGATAACCCTGCACAGTATGGACCATTCATAATTATCAACAAATGTATAAACAGTATGCTAAGGGGGAAAGGG
>NW_022716829.1:2822740-2823153 GCF_011630105.1 Anneissia japonica
CCAATATGGATTATTTAAACCTAATTATGTATCTATGTACCCATTGAAAAAAAGGCCATAGAGAACAGTATTGCAAAATCAACATTTTCCATGAATGTACACTTTTTAAAGGGGTTGAGGTGGCAAAAGGGAGTACACTTTTAATACACTACATGTTTACAATTGTGATTGGCCCCTATGTAAGTTTAAACTTTAAAGAAAAAATATACTCAGGTACTAAACAGAGAGCTACAAAATAAAATACATTACTGAAATAATTGCTACTCATATAAATAAGAAAATATTGATTTTATGTACATACAATAATATGGCAAGACAAAAATATTTAAACGAATGTCAGTGTTATCCCAACTGAAAAATTTTTACTGGTAAATTTGTCCATAAAAAATTGCAATGCGCACAATGTGAGGTAC